>NC_080738.1:5192336-5232336 GCF_019097595.1 Hemibagrus wyckioides | reverse complement strand
CAATCTCCATAAATTCCCATCTACAGGACACAATCTCCATAAATTCCCATCTACAGGACACAATCTCCATAAATTCCCATCTACAGGACACAACTGTCATAAATTCTCATCTACGGGACACAATCTCCATAAATTCCCATCTACAGGACACAATCTCCATAAATTCCCATCTACAGGAGACAACTGTCATCAATTCTCATCTACGGGACACAATCTCCATAAATTCCCATCTACAGGACACAATCTCCATAAATTCCCATCTACGGGACACAATCTCCATAAATTCCCATCTACAGGACACAATCTCCATAAATTCCCATCTACAGGAGACAACTGTCATAAATTCCTATCTACAGGACACAATTCCCATAAATTCCCATCTACAGGACACAACCATCATAAATTCCCATCTACAGGACACAATCTCCATAAATTCCCATCTACAGGACACAATCTCCATAAATTCCCATCTACGGGACACAATCTCCATAAATTCCCATCTACAGGACACAATCTCCATAAATTCCCATCTACAGGAGACAACTGTCATAAATTCCTATCTACAGGACACAATTCCCATAAATTCCCATCTACAGGACACAACCATCATAAATTCTCATCTACGGGACACAATCTCCATAAATTCCCATCTACAGGACACAATCTCCATAAATTCCCATCTACAGGACACAATTCCCATAAATTCCCATCTACAGGACACAATTCCCATAAATTCCCATCTATAGGACACAATTGTCATAAATTCCCATCTACGGGACACAGTTGTCATAAATTCCTATCTACAGGACACAATTCCCATAAATTCCCATCTACAGGACACAATTCCCATAAATTCCCATCTACGGGACACAATTCCCATAAATTCCCATCTATAGGACACAACTGTCATAAATTCCCATCTACAGGACACAATTCCCATAAATTCCCATCTACAGGACACAATCTCCATAAATTCCCATCTACAGGACACAATCTCCATAAATTCCCATCTACGGGACACAATCTCCATAAATTCCCATCTACAGGACACAATCTCCATAAATTCCCATCTACAGGAGACAACTGTCATAAATTCCTATCTACAGGACACAATTCCCATAAATTCCCATCTACAGGACACAACCATCATAAATTCTCATCTACGGGACACAATCTCCATAAATTCCCATCTACAGGACACAATCTCCATAAATTCCCATCTACAGGACACAATTCCCATAAATTCCCATCTACAGGACACAATTCCCATAAATTCCCATCTATAGGACACAATTGTCATAAATTCCCATCTACGGGACACAGTTGTCATAAATTCCTATCTACAGGACACAATTCCCATAAATTCCCATCTACAGGACACAATTCCCATAAATTCCCATCTACGGGACACAATTCCCATAAATTCCCATCTATAGGACACAACTGTCATAAATTCCCATCTACAGGACACAATTCCCATAAATTCCCATCTACAGGACACAATCTCCATAAATTCCCATCTACAGGACACAATTCCAGTAAAATAAGTAAGACACACGGCATTGTGGATGGACAGATCCTCAGTCAGTCCCTGAAAATGGCTTTCGCATGAAACGCATCCTTATACATCCTAATCCCAAAATTATAAACAGCAGAATATACAATAAACATGACAATAAATAATTCAGCACAACTTCACAATACACACCACTTCACACACACACACACACACACTCACTCTCTGCTGCCGCACCTTCATTTTCCAGGCCGTTAATCCCGGCTCACACCAAGCTGCTTTGGCTGAAATCGAAGGGTCAGTTTAAGTAGCAAACTTTACGGGCTCATAAACCCCCGGAAATCTGAAATCAAATCTAATAACGCTTTTGTGTTTTTCAGACGAACTCGGCACTACAGGAACAGAACACAGCCCTCTACAGGAAGTTAACACTTTTTCTGTTTCCTGCTTTTCTGTCACTAGGATTAGCCTGACTCTCTGATTGTCCTTGACGTGTCCTGGTCCAATAATAAATAGGAACGCATCCGGATTCTGTCTGACCAGAAGCTTTTATCCTGCTAATAAGCCATGTTTCTGGTAACTCAGTGTATTCCACTGCTTGGGAGCGTCATGTTCTAGATCAGTATCTCAGGAACGCCGGGACACACTGTCGTCTTCTTTCATTTTCGCTCACGGAATGCTCCTTGTTTTTTTAGTCTTGTCTTGTATGGTCTGAGTCTCAGAAGCATCTGTCTGGCTACAAGCTTCAGATTCTTTTCCTTACTAAAGAAAGGCTTTAAAATCCTAAAGGAGAGACAGCAGAAATATCCGCAGGGAGATTCCGACTGGACAGAACTTTACGAGTCTGGATGACCCTGGATATAAACCGATATCTGATTCCCTTTCCGCTGGCTGTTTTTTACTGTCTTCTCCAGTATATCTGCCATATTTTTTATAACTAGTAAAAGTTCAGCCAAAAGATCAGCCCACAGTCCTTGAACCATCAGCGCATTCTGCATTAGCTCATCGTCTGTCGCGGCTCGGAAGACTCTGCAAAGTCGCTTTAAAAGCCCTCTGTGTGCCAGTGTGTTTTCTTTTTCCCTGAAATAATAAACCTGCTCCTGTCAGAGGCAGCTAATTTGTGAGCTGCAGATTTGTGAGGTGCGACAAATCGCAAGCGAATTACTGCTTTCAGCCCTTAAAGGTAGTGCTTTAAACCTCATTAGTCTCTCCTTATTAGTCTGCGTCTTCCTCGGTGTGACATCAAATGACATTGTAATTGCTACGACATAATTGCGAGCTTATTAAAATGTAAAGTGCGCGTGATGGTGTTTGGCTAGCGCTTTTAATAATATATAATGCTTAATTACTTTTGAAAACCGCCGCCTCGTGCTGTCGTGCAGCGCAGATTTAACGTATATGGAACGACACCTCATGACACGTTACACGTCCGTGGATGGATCCGAGGATGACGGGGAAGAGTGAAAGCGACGTGCCTCATCGACTTCCTTTGTCTTTTGTCTCGCTGCTTAAGATTTATCCAGCTTTCTCATTTCGACTCATTTCCTTCTCAAGTCTCGTACTTTGCTTTGTTCCTGTCTCTTTCATGCCACGAGCTTGTTTGCGTTGATGTTGATATTTTTGTCTTAGTCATTTTTCTCCTTTGTTATTGAGTCTAATCTGCAGTTTTGTGCCATATATTTATTATTATTATTATTATCAAGTTAAAAATATTTCTCAGTCATTTTGGTGAAATATAAGCATGTGAAGGAAATACACCGATCAGGCATAATGACCACCTGCCTAATATTGTGTTGGTCCCCCTTTTTACTGCCGAAACAGCCCTGACCCATCCTGCACTGTGTATTCTGTCCCTTTTCTATCAGAACCAGCATTAACTTCTTCAGCAATTTGAGCAACAGTAGCTCGTCTGTTGGATCAGATCACACGGGCCAGCCGTCATTCACCCTTGCTTGACCGTCCATGACCCTGTCGCCACTGTTCCTTCCTTGGAGCACTTTTGATAGATACTGACCACTGCAGACTGGGAACACCCCACAAGAGCTACAGTTTTGGAGATACTCTGATCCAGTGGTCTAGCCATCACAATTTGGCCCTTCATCAAACTCGCTTGTCCATTTTTCCTGCTTCTAACACATCAACTTTGAGGACAAAATGTTAACTTGCTGCCTAATATATCCCACCCACTAACAGGTGCCATGATGAGGAGATACTCAGTCTTATTCACTTCACCTCTCACTGCTCATAATGTTATACCTGATCGGTGTATCTATATATTTTGCATCATTTCTTGCATTTATGTGTCCCAAACGTGTCTCAGTATTAAAGACAGCATTATGGAGCTATTCAGAACAATAGTTCAGTTATTACTTTTGTACAAATTTAATGTGCTCCTACTTTACTTTAATGCAATTTATGACTCTTATCCTCCTACATCCCAAACTATCCTCAGAGAGTGTCTCCAAGCGTGAAATCCCAAAAGTGAAATTCCAAACTCAACTCGGTGTCTTTCTCCAGGCCGTAAACAAATCATGAGCTGGCAAGACTTAATGAATACATGTTCCCGGGTGTGTTTGTACACCGATCAGCCATAACATGGCTGACCACTGACAGGTGAAGTGAGTAAGACTGATGATCTCCTCATCATGGCACCTGTTAGTGGGTGGGATATATTAGGCAGCAAGTCAACATTTTGTCTTCAAAGTCGATGTGTTAGAAGCAGGAAAAATGGACAAGCGTAAGTTTGAGTTTGACAAAGGGCCAAATTGTGATGGCTAGACCACTGGATCAGAGCATCTCCAAAACTGCAGCTCTTGTGGGGTGTTCCCGGTCTGCAGTGGTCAGTATCTATCAAAAGTATCATTTAAGTCCTGTAAGTTGTGAGGTGGGGGCTTTGGAGGCCCCTTGGTGCCAGATACCACAGCACACCTTCAGGGATCTAGTGGAGTCCACGCTTCAACACAATATTATATAGGTGGTCATAATGTTATGCCTGATCAGTTTATCCTGAGAGTCAGGAAGCGACGTGGAAATGATTGACGGAGTTTGCGTCAGGACTCTGATAAAGAAACGCGATGTCCTGGGCCGTATGTCAGTCACTGCTTCCCTTCGACATTTTGAATAGAATAAATCCGGTCTATGTGTTGCTGGAGTGAGAGAGAGCGAGACAGATGCTAGCAGAAGGTCACAGTTGAGGTAAAGAAGTGGTTCATTAATAATACATCAAGCAACACCTGTCTCTGGTCCGATCTATAAAACACTCCAGTGGTGTTGTACCAGGCACAGAATGATGAGGAATTTCACTCTCGGCCCACAACACACTTAAACTTTACAACCGGACTGTATTATATTAGACCAAAATATATCGTTCATAAACATATTACAGTTCTGGGTTTGGCATGAAGAGGAATGACTTGGATATTAAAAGTATATGCTTAGCTCAGACATTTTTGCAATCATTTAAATAATATTTATATCCTATAATGGTATGCGCACATTCTGTTCATTCTAGAAGTTTTGAAAGTGAAATAGAGGTTTAAAGCATCAATTAAGGCATGTAGATAAGGGATTAGTGGGCGGAGTTTGTTTCCACGCAACTGAAGGTGATTGATCAACTGCATTCAAATCATGACAGATAACTATTTTAAGATAATTAACGACAGGAGATCGCTGTGTTAGAGAACATGTTTTTAACGATATACCCTAACAGCGTTTTAATATTTCATGGAGTGATATTCATACCTGCTGCCTACCTAATCCTCTTCCTGCATAGGTGACTTCATATACAGTACTGTGAAGAGGTTTTTGCCCCCCCACCCAGACTTGTTGAATCAAGAATTCACTTACATAGAACCTGTCTGATCCAGATGAGAAACCGATCGATACGTATCAGTCCGGAAAGGGTTCCAAAGCCATTTCTAAGGCTTTGAGACTCCACCAGCGAGCCACGGTGAGAACCATTATCCTCGAATAGAGGAAACATGGAACACCGGTGAAGCTTCCCAGGATTAGCCAGAATTAGCCAAAATTCCTCCAAGAGCGCAACGACGACTCCACCAGGAGCTCATAAAAGAACCCGGAACAACATCTAAAGAACTGCTGTCCTCACTGTCCTCAGTTAAGGTCAGTGTTCATGATTCAACAATAGAGAAAGAGACTGGGTTAAAACGGCATCCATGGGAGAGTTCCAAGGCGAGAGCCACTGCTGGCCAAAAAGAACACGAAGGCATGTCTCACATTTACCATTATCCCCAAGGCTTTTGGGCAAATATTCTGTGGCTTGACAAGAAGAACTTTTAGAATAGATAGATAGATAGATAGATAGATAGATAGATAGATAGATAGATAGATAGATAGATAGATAGATAGATAGATAGATAGATAGATAGATAGATAGATACTTTATTCATCCCAAACATAGGTAATAAATAAAAAATAAAATAAAATATTTTTTATTAAAAAAAAATAAAAAATAAAAATACATTAAATTAAATTAAATTAAATTAAATTAAATTAAATTAAATTAAATTAAATTAAATTAAATTAAATCAAATCAAATCAAATCAAATCAAATCAAATCAAATTAATAAACAGCTACAGGACCTGCCATAATTGACTGAACCATGAATTCTGAGCTCTACCAGAAAATCCTGAAGGAGAATGTCTGGCCATCAGTTCATGACCTCAAGCTCAAGCGCACTTGGGTTACACTACAGGCCAATGATCTGAAACACACCAGCAAGTTCATCTCTGAATGGCTCAAAAAAAAAAATGTTTGGACTGGCCTGGTCAATGTCTGAACTTAAATCTGATGGAGATGCCGTGGGATGAATTTCAACAACCCTCTCAATGTGGTTGAATTATAACAATTTTGCAAAGAAAAGTCGATGTGAAAGACTGCCATTTATCCCAAACACTTGTTTGTAGTTGTTGCCGCCAAGTGTAGCATCACCAATTATTAATTAGGTTTAGGGGGTAATTACTTTTTCACAGCACTTTAAAGACCTTAAAAGGACCGTCTGCTTACTAGTAAAGCCGTGATAGAATTTATTAGCTGGGGATGGGAGTTTTTGATATAGATAAAGTTCAGTGCAGCTATTTCGAGCTCGGGGTTTAAATATATGACTTCGCCATGCAGGAATCCTGGCCGCCGTTCCCGACGGTCCAGCAATAAACTTTCTTAGATGGTCTCTCGATATAACTGGAGACAAAATACAGAACTAAACTGGTGTAATTAAATTTAGGGGGGGCCAAGCACCAATGGGAGCTTGCTTTATCTTTATCTTTAGCCTCCTAGATGCTTTCCACTGCACGAATAAAGCAACATGTTTCCTGCAAATTCACAACCAGATGGATTTGATGCGGTTTTCGCTCTTCTTTATTCCGGATTCATTTGTAATATTCTGGGTTCAATTCCAGAATCAATTGAGTGTGGAAAAGGTGACGGAGATGTAGACTCCGAAATGAATCAGGTCTTGGTTCAAACCCTGTTGTCTCTTTTTTTTTTTTTCTTTTTTGTCATTTACCACCAAATAAGATCTCACCCTCAATCATTTTTTCCCATCAGGATTTAAATAAAAAAAAGAACTGTATCATTTTGTACTCTTCCAAATGTCATACATCATAAGGTGCTTGGCCCCCTGCATCGCTTCTTGGTACTGCTCTACTTGACTTTTGATTACATTCGATATCCAGTTGTTCACAGCATGAGCGCAGAGTGTGAATATATTAGATTTGCTCCAGACTCCGGTTTAATAATCAGAGGCTCTTGGTAAGATACAGTGCATTAAAATTTGGAGATCTGTGTAGAGATTAAAGTGATGGCTTTCCTGTTGGCTTTTCATAGATTTAATTTCTTTCTTTTTTTTTTTTTAATCTCTTCCCCCTAAGCTCTCTTCTCGCCCTTTAAGAGCACTTTTTCCCCCAACTGTGACCGTTATCTGAAGGGATGAGTGCTGGAGATTTAATTCGTTCATTCATTTTCAGTAAGCAAACGTCTGTTCCAAGAGCGAGAGAAACAAACAAGACCAAGGAGCTGTACAGATAAGTCCAGAAAAGGACCAATCGGGGTTCCCAAACTTTGGACCTCCTGTGGAGCGCTGTTATATCCAATTATTAACGACTTGAAAGATTCTGGCACAACTGCTACGCTGCCTAAAGGAGGCCATTAGTCAGAGGGAAGCAATTGAGTGGGATGTCTGAAGGAAATCGAGAACCTGAGCTGTTCATGGGACAGCCATAGCCACAAAGCTTGGCTTTATGTAAGAGTGATGAGGCGTGAGAGCTTCCGTTTGGAATTTATCACAAAAGCATGTGAAGCAGGGTGGTGGTAGCATCACGGTGGGATCATCAGAAGGGAAAACTTAAGGGCAAGGAGGGTGGAGCCAAATATACAGGAATTCTAGAAAGAAACCTTGGGTCCTGCATCCATGTGGATGTTACTTAAACATGTTCCACCTACCTCAGCACTGTTACAGACCATGTTCATGGAAACGGTATTCCCTGATGGCTGTGGCCTCTTTCAGCAGGATAATGCCACAAAGCAGAAATGCTCTGATGACCACAACAACCAGTTTGAGGTCTCAGCCTCCAAATTCCCCAGACCTCAATCCAATCCAGCATCTGTGGGATGTGCTGGACAAACAAGTCCGATCCATGGAGTCCACTTACAGGACTTAAAGGATCTGCTGCTAACATCTTGGTGCCAGATCCCACAGCACACCTTCGGGGATCTAGTGGAGTCCGTACCTCGACGGGTCAGGGCTGTTTTAGCAGCAACAGGGGGGACCGACAGGCAGGTGGTCATAATGTTATGGCTGATCAGTGTAGATATCTGTATAGCGATGAATGGCAGCAGTAGTTGATTTAGTTGTTATGCGTACCACTGAGAGTTAGGAACAGCTGGAAGACTTGGGAATGGTGTAACCTTGGTACTTGGTTACAGCTGTGCCAGATGTTTCATCTAAATCACACGAGGACACCGTTTTTTAAACTTTTTTTTTTTTAAAGATGCATGATGTGTGTAAAATCTAATGTAGCCGGGTTTACTTTCTTGTAGCTTTAGGGTGGTCTGCTCATGAAAATAAGACCAAAGAGACAATTTATTAAGAAACGATTCCCTCTGAAAACTCTCTCTACCTATATATATATATATATATCATATAAAATTCATATTGCAGTTCTGCTTTTGAGTAAATATTTGCAAAAAAAAAAAAAAATCATTTTCATTCGATCCTATTTTTCTGTTCTATTTTATCTTCAGCACCAAGGGCTGATATTTTTTATATTTTTATACAATTCTGCCAACGAAATAGGAAAGTGAAGATGTAGCTGGAATATTTTCCAAGGCAGAAGAACTCTCTCTCTCTCTCGCTCTCACACACACACACACACACACACATCATCTTCATCAGTCTAGCGCCTATCACTGACACCTCAAGACTCCTGCTGACATGGAATATCCTTTGCCTGAGGGTAAACACACACACACACACACACACACACAGAGGCACATGGGAGTTGTGCCTCTGTGAGTAAATCATGCCTGAGGAGGTTACTGAGTGTGGGATTGGGCTCGGTGGAGCATAAAGTTCTACACCCTGACCTACACAAATCTTATTTCATTTACTTCTCCATTGTGTTAAGGAGTAAGGTGTTAAACTCCATAACTCTCACTAAACATAATCAGGTTCGGGTTCTGATCCGAAATTACACGATAAAGAGGAATAAACCCCACATAAAATAGCACATGATGGATAAAAAGTTTGTCTTGTGTGGGACATTATCTTCTTTTGTGTGTGTGTGTGTGTGTGTGTTCAGTTCCTTACAGAAAACTCAGCCGTTACCTGTTATAGAGGAGGATGTCAGGCGTCCAGATCTGACTGGATGGGAAGCGTAGATTATTAACGCCTGGGTAATTCTCAGGGTTCCAGTTTAGATACACATCTGTCCAGTCCTACACACACACACACACACAGAAAATGAGCACACACAGCTGTCGTCCAGCTGGGGCACAAACACATAAACTCACCAAGGGGACTCTCAAAGCGAGAGCACACACACACACACACACACACACACACACGCACACACATTTATATACAGAATGCTTTTCACACACACACTTTAGTCCTGTCCGTTCTTTGTTTGCCGATACGGGTCGTGGTGTTTAATTTGCTGATTATGAATGATGAAAGATAACTAAAGATATAATCTGTTATATTTATTTATATATACACTATATGGCCAAAAGTAAGTGCACCCCCCTGATCATGCCCATGTGGAAGGCTTTCCACTAAATGTTGAAGCGTAGCTGTGGGGGGTGTGTGTGTGTGTCCGTTCAGCTACAAGAGCATTAGTGAGGTCAGACACTGATGTTGGGGACTGGTCAGTGGGGTTGAGTCAGAGTCAGGACTCTGTGAAGGACAATCGAGTTCTTCCACTCTAACTTTAGCTTCCATGTCTTCGTAGAGCTCAGGGGTTTGGAACATAGTTTGAACCTCTTAGTTCTAATGAAGGGAAAGAAATTCTGTACAGCCCAAAGTTTAGAGAAGGTGTGTGTATAGGTATAATCAGGTATAACATTGTGAGCAGTGACCGGTGAAGTGAGTAAGATTGAGTATCTCCTCATCATGGCACCTGTTAGTGGGTGGGATATATTAGACAGAAAGTCAACATTTTGTCCTCAAAGTTGATGGCTAGACCACTGGATCAGAGCATCTCCAAAACTGCAGCTCTTGTGGGGTGTTCCCGGTCTGCAGTGGTCAGTACCTATCAAAAGTGGTGAACCGGGGACAGGGTCATGGATGGTCAAGGTTCATTGATGGACGTAAAGAGAAGGCTGGCCCGTGTGATCCGATCCAACAGACGAGCTACTGTTGCTCAGATTGCTGATGCTGGTTCTGATAGAAAGGTGTCAGAATACACAGTGCAGGACAGTTTCAGCAGCACCAACACAATATTAGGTCATAATGTTATGCCTGATCAGTCTCACGTTTCTCTCGTGTGTTCTTGTCCTCCAGTGGCTCTGTTTCCTCCCTGAAGGTTCTCCTGGATATTACACAGTTTGGATGTTATATGTGCTGCATATCACACACACACACACACACACACTTATTTATAAGGTAATAATAACAGCGGTAAACCCTGAGGTGTTTGTCGTAACTGTAATGAAGCACCATCTGGAGCTGGGCCACATCTGTCCTATTAAGCTTTTTTACAGTGATTTTCTGACGTCATGACATCACGCCTTGCGCCGCAAGTCTTCTCATGTGCTTTTGACCGTCCACCATTTCTCCCGCGATCCAAAAACTTCTTGGGTCTCTATTCAGAGTGGGTGATTTTTCTGAACTAGGTGGAATATCGATCTGATCGATCGGCTCAGATGAAGAAAGTCATCCTCTTTGGACCGTTTCACATTTATGGAATTTTGCTGCTTAATTAAACAATGATGAATTAATTTTTTCAAAGCTTGGTCACTGTGCTGCGCGACGTTAATGAGACAAAGACCAGTATTCGTGAAATGTTTCAGCACAACATCTCTTTATCATCGCGGAGCTTCTTCCACAGGACATAAATCCTTCCTTAACACTGAGAGAGACAAAGAGATGAAAGAAAAACCCTGCCTTCCTCACTTCCTGGACCCGGATTAAATCCCATCTGTGTGTTAGCGTGCGGCTTTAGACAGACGAAGGATAAGTGGGATGCTTATGAGAGACAAAAGCCTTTGAGTCGGCACAACAATGCTGCCTGACACGAGATATTAGCTTTTCTAGTCTTCCAGGACGGGAGGAGGAGCTCACCTGTCCGTCAGACAAAGGGGACGGGTAATAAATACGTCGAGGTGTGAAGGTGTGAAAGTGCACGCTTTGTCGTCTGCTCAGGAAAGAGGTGGTGCTTTCACTGAGATAAGGATGTTGCGCTGTTGTCTATCCACGGCGTGTTTTATCTATTCGTTCGCTAATTACGATTTAAGCGTGAACGGGAAGCTGGCGAGAGTTACTGACTAGATGTGGGCGTGTCCGTATCATCTCCATGCAGCGACTTCTCCTTCGTCTTGTACGAGATGATATGAAGTTTATATTTTATACACCAAAAGCCAAATCGCTCTCAAGAATGTTTCGTCTTAGCGGCAGGAAAACGCTAGCCGCTCTGAACGCCGTTATTACTATGGCAACCAGTCGGCTGTAGTGCTTCATAGTGCAGTGACTGGAGGTTTGAAGCGGTCACTACATCACTGTACGTGTAAACAAAGCATCAGCTATATTTCCAGTTAAAGTCTACATGATGCTGTGTTCATGTGCTCGACATATACAATGATCAGGCATAACATTATGACCACTGAGAGGTGAAGTGAATAAGACTGATGATCTCCTCATCATGGCACCTGTTAGTGGGTGGGATATATTAGGCAGCAGGTGAACATTTTGTCCTCAAAGTTGATGTGTTAGAAGCAGGAAAAATGGACAAGAGTAAGGATTTGAGCGAGTTTGACCAAAGGGCCAAATTGTGATGGCTAGACCACTGGATCAGAGCATCTCCAAAACTCTTGCAGCTCTTGTGGGGTGTTCCCGGTCTGCAGTGGTCAGTATCTATCAAAAGTGGTCCAAGGAAGGAACAGTGGTGAACCAGTGACAGGGTCATGGGTGGTCAAGGCTCATTGATGGACGTGGGGAGTGAAGGCTGGCCCGTGTGATCCGATCCAACAGACGAGCTACTGTTGCTCAAATTGCTGAAGAAGTTAATGCTGGTTCTGATAGAAAGGGGTCAGAACACACAGTGCAGGACAGTTTGTTGTGTATGGCGCTGCAAGTCCATGCCTCGGTGGGCAGCAAAAGGGGGACCAGCACAATATTAAGCAGCTGGTTAATGATATATATAATGGTTAATGGTATATAATAATGATATGACAGAGAGCATTTAACTAGATGACAAGAAGACCAGTACATGATGGCTAACACACTCTACACCCCTGGATACGTATCAGTGACAGAGAAGTGAATTGAAAATACTTCTATTATTATAGGATTACAGACGATTCTTCAGGACGAAGGTTATGTAAGTGGAAGATTTTCACTGATTGGTTATTGTGTTTGTGTTCTGGTGAAGGGTGCCAATAATTGTGAACAGCACTGAGAGTAGAGGAGAGTAGAACCTACCATCTGTAGCCAGGCGTTGGTGATGAGCACTTGGTTCTTCTCATCCTGAAAATAAAAAAAAAAAAGGAACAAAATTATCTACTGTGTATTCTCTCTGTGAATATTTTCTTTCTCAACATCTCTCTCTCTTTCTCTGTGTCTCTCTCTCTCTTTCTGTCTCTCTCTCTCTGTGTCTCTCTTTTTCTCTCTGTCTCTCTCTCTTTTTCTCTGTGTCTCTCTTTCTCTCTCTCTCTCTTTTTCTCTGCGTCTCTCTTTCTCTCTCCGTCTCTCTCTCTCTCTCTGTTTCTTTCTCCGTCTGTGTCTCACACACTCTCTCTCTGTTTGTGTGTGTGTCTCTCTCTGTATCTGTCTCTCTGTCTCTCCCTTTGTGTGTTTCCCTCTCTCTGTCTCTCTTTGTGTCTCTCTCTCTCTGTCTCACTTTGTCTCTCTCTTTGTGTCTCTCTCTGTCTTGCTTCATCTCTCTCTTTGTGTCTCTTTTTCTCTCTCTTTCTGTGTATGTCTTGCTCTCTCTGTCTCTCTGTGTATCTGTCTGTCTCTCTCTGTCTCTCTCTCTCTCAGGGACTGAGAGACATTTGGAGTGTTTGAGATAAGCTCTTGAGCTCGTGAGTGGTTAGAGTGGTCTGTAATTTGAAGCAGTTGAAGCTCTCATAGGCATAACAGTGGTGTAACGGCACTAATGAGCACTTCTCCATTAGAATTTGCCGTGACTTCTTCATATCAACCTTTACAGTACTGATGTCTTTCACACGGCCCGGGGGACGCGGGAGAAAAATAAGCGGCAGATTCGTAATGTCACAGTTAGAGTAAATAATTTTCACTCCCTGGAAATACTTTGAGGAAAAGCAGCTCTTACTGTGTGACAGTTTTCTGTATCAGGTATATTCATTTTCATTTATTCAGTTATTCATTTTACAGTGTGGCTTCGGTATAACAAACCAGCGACGCTGGGACACATTTCCCATTTCACTGAAGAAGTTCTAGCATTAGCTAGCGTCAGTATGGATTCAGCTTTAGCTAACGTTTCCTCAGGAAATATTCTGTCTTTGGTGAGAAGTTTCAGAAAGGGCTGAGAGTGAATGAAGGAGCTCATCTGATGTGTTTCCAGCCAGCATAATAAGAAGCAGGTACATTAGATGAGTCAGTAAAATACTGTATATTGTGTGAGTCTAGAAAACGAAACGACGCGCTAACAGTCGCTTCATTTCACTAGCACGTCTTTGCTGGAAACTGTACTTAGCTAGCCTGCTAACAACACTAACGGCGCTGATGCACACTATGCTACAACTGAATAGTGTCTGCTGTTAACTTAGAAAGTATGAGAGTTAACCCACGACACCTACGTAGCCTTCGGCACTCGTTTAAAAGCTAGGTGATTTTTTTGTTGACAGATCGGTGACGTGGGTGGTCTGTTCTATTTGTAGCCCAAGCTTGGTGGCATGACTTCCTGTGAGGGCCCTTGACATGGAATGCTTGGCTATAAATACACTATATTGGCAAAGGTTTTGGGACAGCTGCCTTTTCATGTACATGAATGTAATATGGAGTTGTCCCTCCCTTTACAGCTAGAACAGCTTCAACTCTTCTGGGAAGGCTTTCCACAAATATTAGGAGTGTGTTTATGGGACGTTTTGACCATTTGTGAGGTCAGGCACGAGAAGGTTTGTCTCATAGTCTCCACTCTAATTCATCCCAAAGGTGTTCTGTGGGGTTGAGGTCAGGACTCTGTGAAGTTCCTCCACACCAAACTCACTCATCCATGTCTTTATGGACCTTGCTTTGGTCACTGGTGTACAGTCATGTTGGAACAGGAAGGGGTCATCCCCAAACTGTTCCCACAAAGAGCATGAAATTGTCCAAAATGTCTTGGTATGAAGCTGTAACTTTTGGCTACATAGCAGACGCCCTTATCCAGAAAGACTTATATTTTATCTCATGTTTATACAACTGAGTAATCGAGGGTTAAGGGCCTTGCTCCAGCTTGGGGAACCTGGGATTTCACTCACAACTCACAAGCTCCTGGTCAGGAAGAGGTCCAACACCTTAATCACCACCACATCCCGTAGATATTTATATATTTAGTAGCTCTTGCAAAAAAAAAAAAAAGGCTGTAAATCCCCGTAGACAAGAATGAAGGGGAGTCTGACCTCTCTGTCTGCATGGTAAAATGTGTTATCGCTCCAGCGGCGATGGTGCTGGACACATTTGCCGTTCGATTTCTGAAGCCATTCCAGCGTTTGAATGGCAATATAACACCTGACGCTGTCCTTGAGGTTCCTGATGCTCTGCCAGCTGCATTTTATCACTGAAGCACTAATCTCTAGTGGTTTTGGGAGCTAATCACTGAAACTGTGGCTTTGAGGATTAAAAAATGGAGAAAGTGCCTGAGATTCTGAGCTGATTATTATTATTATTATTATTATTATTATTATATGAAGTAAGTTTAAAATAATAAGGGCACAATCAGAGAGCTGAGCATTAGAGTGTGAAAGGCCGTGTTTAACAGAAATGTAGGCGATTAGCCAAGACTTGTTTAGTGCTTGAGGTTTGTTTTACACTTCAGCTCTCGAGAAACATGATCTTTACCAAATAACTGGACACTCTAACACTCAATGGAATCAACATTATTCCTTATTATATTATAACACCAGTCCCTATAGAACACATACACACCTACCAAAAAATACAGATCCCCATCCTCATGACCACACACACACACACACACACACACACACACACATAATTACTCTCTGGCATGCTGTGCTGCATCTAACAGAGGTCACTAGCTCATCACCCCACAACCCACAGCAATCACATCCGCTCTCGTAGCTTGTAGCTCATTCCCTCAGTTTCACTGGCGCTCACGCTGAGCAACAGCTAATGAGCTGCGCGTTCACACTGCCCCACCACCCCACCACCCCACCACCCCACCACCCATCACCAGCATCATCACACCCTAATGTTCTATCACTTCTTTCCTTTTATTTCGTCTCTCTGTCCTGTGGAATAAAGAAGACCCGAAGAACGCTAGTCCTATATCGTGTTAAATGCTAACATGCAGAGAACTCATAGAAATAGGATGAAAGTGTAATTTTTCACAGAAGCTCTAACCAGCTAACTAACTAACTAACTAAGTAAATAACTTACTATCTACTCCACCCTTTTAAATACAATTACTACACTTTTTTAAAATATAAAAAATTAATAACTGTCCATTCCTTTCACTCTTACACAGTGCTGTAAGAAGTTAGTTTTGCTAACTAACTAACTAACTTTCCCCTCAATTACTTCCGTCCTTCCTTCTTTCCATCCTTCCTATCTTCTTATCTTCCTTCCTTCCTTCCTTCCTTCCTACATTTGTACCTTCTTTCAGTCTTTCCTTCCTTCCTTCCTTCTAAAATAGCATCCAAGATAACATCAAATCAGTAGCAACCAACTGGGACACCATAGCAACTAACCAGCAACACCATAACAACCACCTGCAGTACCATCCTACCTTTGTACCATCTTTCAGTCTTTCCTTCTTTCTTCCTTCCTTCCTTCCTTATCTTCTTTCTTTCCTTTCTTTGTACCTTCCTTCAGTCCTTCCTCCCTTCCTTGCTTGCTTCCTTCCTACCTTACTTCATATCTCCCGTCCTTCCTTCCTACATTCCATCCTTCCTACCAACCATCCTTCCTTCCTTCCTTCCTTCCTTCCTACCATCCTTCCTTCCTTCCTTCCTTCCTTCCTTCCTTCCTTCCTACCATCCTTCCTTCCTTCCTTCCTTCCTTCCTACCATCCTTCCTTCCTTCCTTCCTTCCTTCCTACCATCCTTCCTTCCTTCCTTCCTACCATCCTTCCTTCCTTCCTTCCTACCATCCTTCCTTCCTTCCTTCCTTCCTTCCTACCATCCTACTTCCTTCCTTCCTTCCTTTCTCCCTCCCTTCGTTCCTTCCTACCAACCATCCTTCCTTCCTTCCTCCCTCTCTCCCTCCCTCCCTTCCTTCCTTCCTACCATCCTTCCTTCCTCCCTTCCTTCCTTCCTACCTAAGGAAGGAAAGACTGAAAGTAGGTACCAAGGTAGATCCTACCTTTGTACCTTCTTTCAGTCTTTCCTTCCTTCTAAAATAGCATGACAGATAACATCAAATCAGTAGCAACCAACTGGGACACCATAGCGACTAACCAGCAACACCATAACACATGGAACCTTATTTCTGCCTTATTATTTATTCTTACTTTCTTTTACAATTTTTTTTAACGTTCTTGTAAACATTCTATTCCTTTCAATGTTCTTTTTTTAATGGTCTAGCTGATTAATTGCTTGATTTATTCCTGAACATTTCTCCTGAACAATCTGCTTTTCAAATCCAAATGGCAGACAATACGGCGTCTAGAAAAAGGGACTTCATGTAAGTGTAAAGTCCTTTGTGTTTTCATGGTGATGTAACATTGCCCCAGTTCCCTTCCAGAGTCAATAAACTCTATATCTATAATATATTTTGTTATATCAGCCCCCAACTAGTGGTTCCCAGAACACCTTGCAGCCTACAAACATGGCTGTCACAGACTACTCCTCCAATCACTCACACATCCTCATCCATCTAATCACACACACACACACACACACACACACAAACACACACACACACACCTGTTTCCAGTCACACCTGCACCTTCAGCCAGTTGTAAAGTACAGCTCAGTGTATTCTTGCCTGCTTTATACCTAGCCATGCTCTATATGGTGCTGTTCTATTCTCGGAACGCTAAATGAACAAAATCCCTTGACATAATACTCACAAATTCATCAAGGATAAAATCCCCATAAATCCGACTACGGCTTGGATGAACGCATATGCTTGTGATTATTGATCTCACACTGTGAGATAGACGAGGTTGAGTCACTTAAGGCTGCCAGCTGCTTATTTGTGCCAATAACCAGAAGCGTAACAGAACATTAGCGCTTCGGCAGAAAACGAACACAGCTTTCACCATCTGCTTACACCGTTACGGCTTCGAGGAGCTTTGATCCTGCCTCCGATAGTCATCCCGTCGACCCATCCAGCAAAGATCACATGTTCTGTTCATATCCTGGTCTGTTGGTGGCTCAAGTGGGAAAGGCTGTGGATTGTTGATCGGGGTTCAAGCCTCAGCACCACCAAAAAACTCCACTGTTGAGCAAGGCTCTTAACCCTCTCAGCTCCACGCTGCCCCTGCGATTTGACCCCAACTCCCTCAGCTGGGATATGTGAAGAAAGAATTCCACTGTGCTGTAATGTATGTATGGTGATAATAAAGGCTTCATGACCTCAGTTGTTCATCTTCTTGTGCTAGGCAGGATTCATCTCGGATCATTTCTGGAATTGTAGCCTGTTGCCAAATACTTCTTGCTCTCATTCATTTGAGCTCTGAAAGCTAGCCAAAGTGATACTGTGACGTTAATCTGAACCTCGTCTCGTGTAGACGACGCTACGAAAACACCCCAGTGTGCAACTATAGATTTTAGAAAGTGGTGAGGTTACTGAGTCTGTACCGTGAGCTACACATCATTTGGAAATCCCAGCATTTAGCTGATCCTCATAAGCGCTCACTGTCACGGCTGTAAACACAATGACTTCCTTCTTCCAGGAGGGAAGTAAGAGTGTCACGATGGCTTTGTTTCCAGGTGAAAGCCAGACGTCTCCTGGAAATCCTGTGGGATCCAACCAATCAGATTTCTCTGAAGTTCTCCTGAGGTTTTTTCCAGTTTTGTGTGCCATGTGCACGGCAAGGTTGGTATCGTGGGTTGACTCGAAACAGCTTTTGCTGAACTGACTGTTCGGTTCGTTCAAATGCTGAAAATGCAAAATTCTTGCAAAATGTCAACTCTGTAGGCGTAAGTTTATAAGGGAGGGCATTCCTATGCCGAGGGTTCCACTGTATAGGATATGGGAGGCACTAATTGCTGGATTGAGGTGTTCATATGAGATGGGTTCATGGTCTGGTCCTAGCTCAATTCACAGCATGGTCCAAAAGCAGTTCATGCCTTGGTCTGAGATCAGTTCATAGTACAGTCTGAGATTCCTGAGATCATGAGATTAGCTCCTGAAATCAGTTCGGTTGAGATCAGTTTACACCTCAGTCCCAGATGCACTTTATTTGTATAGCGCTTTTAACAATGGACATTGTCTCAAAGCAGCTTTACAGAAGTATAGGAAAAGTTTAAAGTTACTATTTATCCCTAAAGAAAATTTATCCCGAATGAGCAAGCCTGAGGCGACGGAGGTGTGGCAAAACTCCCTGAGATGATCTGAGGAAGAAAACTTGAGAGAAACCGGGCTCAGAAGAGAACCTCATCCTCATTTAGGTGGCATGGCTCAGTCTGTGGATCAGTTTATAGCTGTATCTGGGATCAGTCTGAAAGTACTTCATCATTTGAGACGAGCTCTTGGCTTGATCTTCGATTATTTCATGGCTGAAATCAGTTCATTTCTTCAGGCACAGATGAGTTCATGTCTCAGCTGGAGCTGAGTGACGGCTTGCTCTGTGATCAGTTGCTGGCATGATCATAAGATCATAGTGTTTTATTTATTTTTTTTTTAGCTTGCTTTCAGTTCAATACTTGGCTCAGACACTGTTTCTGTCCATCAAGGCTATTGCAATGCAATACTTGTACACAATTCACCTTTTCCTCACAGATGATGATGATATTTCAGAGTCTGATAAGCAGCTGTGTGTATTTACACTCCTCAAGTCAACAAGCTGAAGCAGTGAAGTGGAAAACAGGGTTCGATGCATGCAGATGGAGCTCAGCCATTAGCATACACCTTTTTTTTTTTGTTACATAGCGCTAGATCCCTTCGTTATTTGATTAAAAAAAACTCCCGAATGAATTTAATAAGGGAAGTCGACTATGGATGACAACATTAATCTGAGGTGCAGCCGCTAATCTGATTCACACACACACACACACACACACACACAGAAACTCTCCATATCTCTGTCAAGTCATTTAATTTCTTTCAACGTAACCTATTTAGAGAGAGTAACAGAGTGAGTGGGAAAAGATAAAAAAGAGAGGCAGTGAAGGGGGGTGGGGGAGTTGTGGGGTAAGGAATAAACCTTGTGATCTGACGCTTTTCTTTTAAAGCACCTGAACCACCCACACTCACACATTCGCATACCTCACGTAAACTCGGGTTCGTCCTTGAAATCTGTAGCCCTGCGTTTGATGTGGTGTCATGTCGATAAGTCACATTCGGCTCATGAGTCAGAGTTTAAGTTTGGTCACTGAGATGTGTTAAAGAACCTCTGCTTATGTATATATATATATATATATATATATATATTACGGACTCCTTAAGCACAATGACAACAGCAGCAGTACCACAAATCCTTGGCCTTTCCTTCGCTCCATCCCCGATCTAGTTTATGGCTTCCCTCATTCACCGTGGCATAATGCGGCAGCTGACAATCCCGGCACACTCCTATTTGGGTGCCAGTCATGCGTTCAATTTCACAGCCTGCCAGCCATAACCGATGGGCACCGTGCCATCTGGGGCTGTCGGAGCCGCGCTTAAGCCGTAGCGGTTGGGACCGTGATGGAACAAACAGTATAATCCCATCAAATGAGTGATAAACAGCATCTCTCACAGAAGGACACTCAGGACCAAAACTTACATACAATATAAACTTGCTTCATGCAGCAAACTCGACACTCCATTTTGACTAGTATTTCACATCCCCTTAATTGTAACTTACATGGGGAAAAAGTTAAGTGGCGGCTCACGTAGTTAAAGCTCTGGGTCACTGATCAGAAGGTTGGGGGTTCTGCCAAGCTACTGCTGTTGGGTCCTTGAGCGAGGTCCTTAAGCCTCCCTGCTCCAGGGGCGCTGTATCATGGCTGACCCTGTGCTCTGACCCCAGCTTCCTAATAAGCTGGGCTATGCGGTGGTAGCTCAAGTGGTTAAGGCTATGGGCCGTTGACCGGAAGATCTGGGTTCAAGTCCCAGCATAGCCACTTGAGCAAGGCCCCCAACCCAGGAGGTGCACAAGGATGGGATATGCGAAGAAAGAATTTCACTGTGCAGTAATGTATTTGTGACAACTTTTTTTGATCATTTGTGCCAAAAGTGTCATTAAAACTCATATAAATGATCAACTCATGTCGTCTTAAAACGTGTGCTTTAGGCTTCCGTAGCGATCGCAGATGGTGTTTTTTAAATGATGTGTTCATCAAAACGGCTGTTTTCCTTCGTCTTTTCCGAGAATTCTGTACAAAACAGTGAACAAAACCTTTTTCTTTTTTTTTCCAACTGCAATTACACTGCATGCTCCGGGATTCAGCATGTCAGTAGGCACAAGTGCTTTACATTTGCTATATTAAGCCGTATAAATGGGCTCTGCTGTATTCTGGGATGTTAGTCACATTGACTAAAACGTATAGAGCTTGCACACAAAATCACAAAAGTTCCTGAAAGCGTTGCAAATGTCTTTATCATATCAGCGAATACAATAATGTCTAGAAACTTGAAAGACCCAAGGGCAAAACTGCTCCTTAGCTCCAAATTCAGTTGAACAAGAAACCTCTTCCATATTAATGGAGAGCCCCTCGCCAGCTTGAGTGCCATTAAACAAGACAGTTTTATGGGTCTATTTTGTTCTGCGGAACTAATTTTATGCAGAAACAAGTGACAGATTTTTGGATTGATGCTGATTCAGAGTATCCTTAGCTGTCAGACAGAATGATGAAGCCCCCTTTCCCTTTTACTAAGAAAGAAATCACTTGTAAAACTGGATTTTTACTTCTGTATTGAAGACGAACGGAGTAAACGCTAGAAGATCACTATTTGTAGTGGCTTCAGCTTACACCAGTTAGGATTCTACACTCTCACTGTCACGGCCAGTGTTTCCACTTCTATTTAGAGAAAAATCCCAGCTGTGGCAGCTACATCTACACTTTTCATTGTTTGGTCTCATCCCAGGACTGAAGACGGTTGTCAGAAATAGGCCAATTAGTAGCCAGAAAGGAACCAGCACCTGGGGGTGAATCACTGCCCCCGAGCAAGGTGTTCAACAGCTTCTTGTGAAACGTTGTGACCAGAACTAGTTAAAAGAAATGGGTTGATTGTTAGCTGGATAGTACTTAACCCCTTGGTGTACTATGACCAGGCCTAGTGGTAGCTGGGAGGAAACCAATGCCCTTGAATAAGGTACTATGTTTACTGTGAAATATTCTGAACAGGACTGGGCAAAGCTGGCAGAAATGGGTTTACTGGTAAGTGGAAGGGTACCTTTGCTATCAAGCAAGTATTCTGTGAAAAAAATTGGTTGATAAAAAGGGTCAACTGTAAGCTGGAGGTGTACCACTGCCTTTGACAATGGTACTTTAACTTTTCTGACCAGGAATGGACAAGGCTACATAAATAGACGTATTAGTAGCTGGTGCCTGTTAGGAATCGTTAGGATTATAAAGATAACATGAATAGGTCCACTGGTTGCAGGAGCATTACCAGAGAGCCTTGGGCAAGCTACTTAAGATGTTTGAGAGGTACTAATGCACCTGAACACAGTATTTCACCCTGAAGCTTGCTGTGAAGAAACTTTTCTGATCAGCTCTGGACACTGTACTGGTGACCCCGAGCGGGTTTCCTCTTGAGCAAGTTCAACCTGCTCCAGATTTACCTTCTTTTCATACGTGAATACAGGCATGAGAATTTGCCTGTGTAGAAATATAGTGGCCAGTAAAGATGCCATTATTTTCTCCGCTCTGGGAAGATATTGTATATCTGTGGTTTTCCAGTGGGAATATCTTTGACAGGAAAATGAAGAGCATCCATGCATAATCAGGCTAACACTTACTCAGAATTACTGTGACATATTGCATCGAGCACACGCCAGAGAAAGTGAGCAATTCAAATTTCCAGAGACGAAATTAAAAAAAGCTAGTCTCTGTATAACACCGTGACTACGACAATGACTCAACCGCTAGCACCGTGTATCCACCCAACCCTCGTGCAATGATATTTGATATTTGGGTTCGAATGGCATGCTGTAATAGCAGTAGAGTTGTGAGACAGCTTTGCACTGCATAGTTTTATTATTATTATTATTTTTATTCAATTTGCTCGTGTTTCAGAGTCATGGTTAGTTTGCTAGCGGTGGAGCTTCTGCCCAAAATAACGAGCTCTAGCACTCCAATTTCGGTAGACTGCTAAGTTCCTGCCCTCGCTGTCGCTGTAACTAATGAGAAAAGATATCCCAAGGAAGAGTTACTCTTTATTTTTGTACTGGATTTCGATCGATATAATTATATTTGCTCCCTGATCGATCAAGGCTTCATGCAGCTCACTGCTTAAATAAAGTTTGGGGATGGGATATTAGAAGAAGACACACTTTTTGCAATATACTGTAAGAAGATTCTTATTTAAAAAAAAAAAAAAAATCATATTTTGGAAATCAAAAATTGTCAAAATGTACAGTATCCAATAAAAATCTGTCAGAGGAAGAGAACAGACAGCGAGTCTCGGAATGTTTGAGGGGAGAGATGGAATAAGACACAGCTTCCCTGGTGGATTGTGGATGGAGATTGAGAGTGTGTAAGATGCTCCCTCGCAGTGTGTGTGATTGAATTTTCACGCTCAGATGCAGTAGGGAGCGATAACCTGTACTGCACTTTCATACAGAAATGTAGGCTGCATCCCTTTCGAGAAGCTTGTGTTGCCAGAGACGGATGTACGTAAGCGAGTTCAGTTATCTTTGGATTATTACAACAATATGAACGTTTCTACAAGCCTTTACTCACCACATCTATAATCTGGAGCAGCGTGAGTCCAAGTTCCACCACCAGAGGCGCGGAGTCATTGGCCACGGGTCTCTCCAGCCGGTTGTAGCTTTCTAACATCTCCTTATACAGCCTCCTCTGGTGCTCTCCCTGTATAGAGCCTACAGACAGACAGATACAGAGAGACGTTATCTTTAAGATGCACAGGCTTTGCATGTCCTCCTCTGGGTTCTCCGGGTTCCTCCCCAGGTCTAAAGACGTGATTGGCATCCCTAATGATTGTGTGATTGCGCCCTGTGAATTGGCTGGCACCTCGTCCTGAGTAAACTGGGATAGACTCCAAGCTCCTACAGAAAATGCATGAATGTGGACAGCAATGTTTGTTTCCATGCTCATATTTTGTCCTATAAGAGATACACCAATCAGGTATAACATTATGACCACTGAGAGGTGAAGTGAATAAGACTGATCACCTCCTCATCATGGCACCTGTTAGTGGGTGGGATATATTAGGCAGCAAGTCAACATTTTGTCCTCAAAGTTGATGTGTTAGAAGCAGGAAAAATTGACAAGTGTAAGGATTTGAGCTTTGAGTTTGATGAAGGGCCAAATTGTGATGGCTAGACCACTGGATCAGAGCATCTCCAAAACTCTTGCAGCTCTTGTGGGGTGTTCCCGGTCTGCAGTGGTCAGTATCTATCAAAAGTATCCTTTAAGTCCTGGAGGTTGCGAGGCAGGGCATCTTACAAGACTTACAAGGATCTGCTGCTAACATCTTGGTGCCACAGCACACCCTCAGGGATCTAGTGGAGTCCATGCCTTGGACGGGTCAGGGCTATTTTGGCAGCAAAAAGGAGGGGGACCGACACAATTTTAGGCAGGTGGTCATAATGTTATTATCCAAAACAGATGAGTGACTGTATCTCTATAAACCTCTTTTAACTACACTCATTAAGAAAATGATATTTTCAATGTTCAACCTTTTCCAAAAGCCTGAAAGAGAGAAGAGGAGCTAACGTTATCTTTTATAACGCTTTACTGCACTCATTAATTAGGAAGATTAGATTTTATACATTGGATTATTTAGGAGACAGGAAGGGAGAAGAAGAGCTCATATTTAAGGACGTTTGAGTGAATCGGGGAAAACGATATTTTATGAGCTCTGAATTGAAACAGATGAAGAGGCAAAGACAAAGGTAGAAGAGTGTAAGGTCAAACTAAACCACACGCTATTTTCTTCATTTATTTATTGACTGTATAACTTCCAAATGATTCTAATTATGGTTCTGATGCTTTATCGGATGCGTTTCTATAGCAACAGCTTACACGCTGATGACATTTTCGGTAAGGTGTTTATATATTTCTTTTCTCCTCCTCTTCTTCCTCCTCCATATAGCTAAAACTATTCCAGACCTTGATGTGACACTGAACCTGTTTGGATCAATTCCAAAATCTACTGGTTATGATGATCAATTACTATAATTCCTACAAACATCCGTTCTGGAGATCGTTCTCACGCTAACGCGTCTCACTGACCACCAGAAGCAAACGCATTAAAAGAAATTCCCTTTGCTCAAGTTCATTTTTCTTTTTTCTTTTAACTCACAAGATAAAAGCAACGTAGTGAAGGTTCTGCTTTGCCTCACATCAATTTATTAATAATAAAACGTTCATAATTAATTAATAATTAGTAATAAAAAATACTGATACCTATAAGGCGCAATTTCTTTCACCATGCTAAATTTAAAGGAATTTTTAATTTCACAAGGAGGATTTCAGTGCTGGTGATGGGTTCGAGTCTCGGCTCAGGTGTGAGCTTTTTGGCGTTTCATTATATTCAGGGATTTGAAAATCCACACTAACATGGCCTTGATGTAGGAAAACGAATCGTCTTAATTCGATCACAAGGAACCCATGTACACATTTTAAACTCAGTCCATTCAACTAGCTTTTTCTCCCCACCGAATGGAAGATAAATGATAAATGGATTGATTTGTTCCAAAATAATCAACAAGTAGATATGATGGTAATTTTGCACTACATCAGTTGTGTCCCAAAATTAGAGAACAATAACAAAATTATTTTTTATAGTTTGTTACGTTTTGTTATTTTGTTTTCGGATTTCTTATCTTGTTTTTTGTTGTTGTTGTTTTTTTTTTTCAGATTTGTTATTTTGTTTTCGGGTTTGTTTTTTTTTTCAGATTTGTTCTTTAGTTTACAGATTTGTTATTTTGTTTTCGAATTTGTTTTTTGTTTACAGATTTGATATTTTGTTTACAGATTTGATATTTTGATTTTTTTTATTATTTTGTTTTCGGATTTTTTTTTTTTGTTATTTTGTTTTCGATTTCTTATCTTGTTTTTTGTTGTTGTTTTAATTTTGTTTTCATTTTTTTAAAAAGATTTGTTTCAAGTTTTTATTTATTTATTTTTTTACAGATTTGTTATTTTGTTTCTAGATCTGTTATTTTATTTTCCTTTTTTTTTAAGGATTTGTTATTTTGTTTCCAGATTTGTTTTTTTTTATTTCCAGATTTGTTTTTTGTTTACAGTTTTGTTCTTTAGTTTACAGATTTGTTTTTTTTTTACAGATTTGTTTTTTGTTTACAGATTTATTTTTACAGATTTGTTCTTTTGTTTACAGATTTGTTTTGTTTTTTTTTTGTTTTTTTTACAGATTGGTTCTTTTGTGAACAGATTTTTTTTTCTACAGATCTGTTATTTTGTTTCCAGATTTGTTTTTTGTTTCCAGATTTGTTTTTGTTTTTTTACAGATTTGTTATTTTGTTTACAGATTTGTTATTTTGTTTCCAGATTTGTTATTTTGTTTCCAGATTTGTTATTTTGTTTACAGATTTGTTCTTTTGTTTACAGATTTGTTTTGGTTTTTTTGTTTTTTTACAGATTTGTTCTTTTGTGAACAGATTTTTTTTTCTACAGATCTGTTATTTTGTTTCCAGATTTGTTTTTGTTTTTTTACAGATTTGTTCTTTTGTTTACAGATTTGTTCTTTTGTTTACAGATTTGTTTTTTATTAAAGATTTGTCTTTTGTGTACAGATTTCTTTTACGGATAAATTCTTTTGTTTACAGATTTGGTTTTTTTTTTACAGATTTGTTATTTTGTTTCCAGATTTGTTTTTTATTAAAGATTTGTCTTTTGTGTACAGATTTCTTTTACGGATAAATTCTTTTGTTTACAGATTTGTTTTTTGTTTACAGATTTGTTCTTCTGTTTTGCACTTCTCGGTCACCCTAGTGTCTACACTGTTCTGATGAACTACAGGCGTCCATTTTAATAAATAACGTCTTACTCAGCAATAAAATGTGAAGCCTGTGAAGGGAAACGTGAAATTAGTAGTGGACATTAGTAGTTATGACACCAGTTCCTCTCCACTATCCTGCACATAGAAAAATAGGACTCCACAGCAGTGTTTGTGCGTTCCTCTCACACAGCGATTCTGAAAAACTTCTCACTCTGTTCAGGGGAACGTCAGCGTGTATGTGACACGAACAAATATGCTGAGTAAAACATTCCATCAATAAAATGTTTAATAAGCGGTTAAATATCTCACCAGGGAATGGAGACGGATCGCTCTGGTTTCTTTTTCTCTTTTTTCGCCGAGATGAAAGGCAGTGGGTTACGTGTGTGGTGAATAAATAAAACATTCGGTGAAAGCTTTTATTTCTCAAGAGGCTGTAATGAGACGATTAAAGGAACGTGTTTGGGCGCTTAATATTTATAGCTGCTGGAATGAACTGGAGCTGAGGAAGAAGAAGACGATGATGATGATGGTGAATTCAAACACGAATATGATGATTCAGACTGATGAAGATGATGGCCTTACTTTGTTAGCGCTACGCCTCAAACCTCATATCTAGGTGTTCTCTTGCACTTTTTGTATCCTCCTGCTTTCAGGATGAAAAAGAAAAGAAAAGAAAAGAAAAGCGCGTCTCACTTTCCTCTCCTCTCTTCCGCCGAGCCCGTTCCATTCAGCGGCCGGGGTTTCAGGCTCGGGCGAACAAACGCTGCACCATTGTTCAGATTTCAGTGCTTATTCACGGCGCCTCTTTCCTCGCCAGCTCTCGTCTCATTTTTCCCCCGAGTGCAGGCTGTGGAGAATAAAGCGCTCCGGGTCATGCTGTTCTCGGAAAATAATCAACTTACTCCTCTACAGAAATGCACCAACGATGGTTATCTATCTACACGTGGTACTTTTTTATCCGTTTACGGTTACGTTCGATGCTATGGCATCTATATTACCTTGACCAAGAAAGCGGAAAATCCTCCAGTCCTGAAAGCTGACACTGGAGACTCCTTCTGTTAATAAACGTCTCGCCTCGCGGGAAACGTCACTGCATCACTGAGTGTACGTTTCTCCTTCTTAAAATCACACACTGTACACAAATCCATTGATTAATGAAGAGTGCTAGCTGAGATATCATGCCAGCGACTTAGCGGTGTTTATTCCTTTGCTAATGGAGCGATTATCTTATGTTTACGTCTCGGGGGCGTGTGACGATTCCTCCATTTGCAAACTGTTTCTACAAAAAAAAAGTGTTGAGAGGTAGAGAACAGGATGAAAGGACTGAGAGAGGGAGGGAGGTGGGGGGGGGTGGATGAGGAAACACTGATGTCAGAGAAAGAGAGTGTGAGGCTTTAAAAGGTAGTGGATGAGAGAGAAAGAGAGAGAAAGAAGGGCTTGAGAAGAAAAAAAAAGGACAGGAATGAGAGATAAGAAACACACACACACATACACACACACACAGACACACACACATACACACACACACACAGACACACACACATACACACACACACACAGACACACACACATACACACACACACACAGACACACACATATACACACACACACACAGACACACACACATACACACACACACACACAGAGACACACACACACACACAGTGGGATGGCGTGCAGCTCTTCATCTCTCCTGTGCCTTGATATCATCTTCTGAAGGCAAGGCTGTGCGTGAAAAGAGAAACACTCCATCACACACACACACACATACACACATACATACACACACACACACACACACATACACACACACACACACAGACACACACACACACTCCTGGCCTCCTTTTATGGGGTTTTATTTCACTCTTGAAGCCATAAAGCAACCCAAATCTTGGCGCAAAACTTATGATGAGAAATAAACGATAGATTTTTCTTTTCTCTGTGGCTTTCCGTCCCTCCGGAGAGGAACGAGGCACAAATTCGTTTTCTACGCGAGTCTGATTGGAGACGAGATATTCTTTTATGTGGGCCGTTAAATCACCCGGCTTTGAGGCACAATAGGTATTTAGCATTATGAGAGAGAGAGAGAGAGAGAGAGAGAGAGAGAGAGAGAGAAATCCCTGTGCGATAAATGGGTCAGAGCTCTTTGAGTACGATTGTCCAGCTTAGCGCTCACTCAACGACTAACACGTCCAGCCTCTCTATCCCGGCTTAAAAGCAGAGGAAATAAAGGAAAGGCATCGTCTCCATCACGTCGGGGTTCACGTGTTGAAAAGCTGAAGCGGAGAACACAGAGGAAGCATTATTTTTCAGCTCAGCTGTCCTTTGTTATGTGAACGAGTGAAACTAGGGTTCCGGTCAGCTTCCAGGAGCTTAGACAGGAGAGTCTGGACTGGTCAGGACTATCTATGACCCACTTCCTGCACAATGACAACTAAAATTCTACTGTAAAGAAGATTTATTAAAGAACAGACCATTTCTCACCAGGCCACAGACATCACACCCCCCACACAGACATCACACCCCCACGCAGACAACACACCCCCCACACAGACATCACACCCCCACGCAGACATCACACCCCCCACACAGACATCACACCCCCACGCAGACATCACACCCCCCACGCAGACATCACACCCCCCACGCAGACATCACACCCCCCACGCAGACATCACACCCCCCCCCGCAGACATCACACCCCCCACACAGACATCACCCCCCCACACAGACATCACACCCCCACACAGACATCACACCCCCACACAGACATCACACCCCCCACGCAGACATCACACCCCCCACGCAGACATCACACCCCCACGCAGACATCACACCCCCCCTGCAGACATCACACACCCCCCGCAGACATCACACCCCCACGCAGACATCACACCCCCACGCAGACATCACACCCCCCCCGCAGACATCACACCCCCACACAGACATCACACCCCCACGCAGACATCACACCCCCCCCCCGCAGACATCACACCCCCACGCAGACATCACACCCCCCACACAGACATCACACCCCCCCCCCGCAGACATCACACCCCCACGCAGACATCACACCCCCACGCAGACATCACACCCCCACGCAGACATCACACCCCCATGCAGACATCACCCCCCCGCAGACATCACACCCCCACAGACATCACACCCCCACACAGACATCACCCCCCCACACAGACATCACACCCCCACACAGACATCACACACACCCCCCACAGACATCACCCCCCCACACACAGACATCACACCCCCACGCAGATATCACACCCCCACACACAGACATCACACCCCCACGCAGACATCACACCCCCCCCCCGCAGACATCACACCCCCACGCAGACATCACACCCCCACGCAGACATCACACCCCCATGCAGACATCACCCCCCCCCGCAGACATCACACCCCCACAGACATCACACCCCCACACAGACATCACCCCCCCACACAGACATCACACCCCCACACAGACATCACACACACCCCCCACAGACATCACCCCCCCACACACAGACATCACACCCCCCACAGACATCACCCCCCACACACAGACATCACACCCCCACGCAGACATCACACCCCCACACACAGACATCACACCCCCACGCAGACATCACACCCCCCACACAGACATCACACCCCCCACACAGACATCACCCCCCCACACAGACATCACCCCCCCACACACAGACATCACCCCCCCCCCCACAGACATCACACCCCCACACAGACATCACACCCCCACACAGACATCACACCCCCACGCAGACATCACCCCATCCCCCCCCCCCCGCAGACATCACACCCCCACGCAGACATCTAACCACGTCTGCTGGACAGATGTTACTCTGTTTGGTGTGGTGTGGTCATTTCACTGCTGGCTGAGAGCAAGCCCAAAGAATTTCAAGAACATATCTCTCTCTCTGTCTCTTTCTTTCCCTCTCTTCTCTTTCTGTCTCTCTCTCTCTCTCTCTCTCTCTCTCTGTTCTTTCTGTCTCTCTGTCTCTGCCGAGGTTCCACTGTATTATATTTATACACCGATCAGCCATAACATTATGGCCACCCGCCTAATATTGTGTCGGTTCCCTTTTTTGCTGCCAGAACAGCCCTGACCCGTTGAGGCATGAACTCCACCAGATCCCTGCAGGTGTGCCGTGGTTTCCAAGCATCACCACCTTACAACTTACTTTAGATAGATACTGACCATTGTCCATTTTTCCTGCTTCTAACACATCAACTTTGAGGACAAAATGTTGACTTGCTGCCTGATATATCCCACCCACTAACAGGTGCCATGATGAGGAGATCATCAGTCTTATTCACTTCACCTCTCACTGGTCATAATGTTATGCCTGATTGGTGTATATAAATATATCCAGTTTCTTTGAGGTCTGGATCTCTGCACTGACCCCAGGAGGAGATCATTCAGGCTTCTGTTGTCTCAAGGGCTTTTGACAATGGAACTATATAGTCACTGCTGTTTTTCTGTCTTTACTGCGCACAATAAAAATGTTTGAAGGAAATAATGAAATAAATAAAAGCGTGTGTGTGTGTGTGTGTGTGTGTGTGTGTGTGTGCCTCCCCTTGGGAGAACTGGATCTATTTTCAGGGCTTTTCATAGGCTGGAACGTGTAAAACAGCTGCCTCGTTCTAGGCAATTCCTTCTAAAAGTCAGAGAGAGAAAGAGCCAGACTGAGTGAGGAGCCTGTGTTCATGCTAGATAGCAGAATATTTCATGACGTATAGTTAACATTCAGGTCAGCTCTGGCTACGGCTAGCGATATAAGCAGACAGTCGTATAAGTGGGCAGGTTTACGGCTTTGGAAGATCTCCTAATGTTTGTGGCATTTTGAATTTCCTGTTGGTTCCGGTCTGCGTCACGCTGCGGACATGGACTTCTGGTCTGTTGACGTTGTTTCACGGCTAAATGCGTCAGGATGAACGCGTGAGCTGCCATGAAAACTAGCCTCAGAACATATCTACACATTTACACACCAGCAGCTTCTACTGGTCCTAGTGTTTCAACTCACAACCTTCTGAACAGTTACACCTACTGAGCTATTACTCTCTCTCTCTCTCTCTCTCTCTCTCTTTCATTCTGTCTCTCTCTCTCTCTTTCATTCTGTCTCTCTCTCTCTCTTTCATTCTGTCTCTCTCTCTCTCCCTTTCATTCTGTCTCTCTCTCTCTCTTTCATTCTGTCTCTCTTTCTTTCATTCTCTCTCCCTCTCTCTTTTTCTGTCTCTCTCTCTTTTCTCTCTCTCTCTGTATCTCTCTCTCTCACTCTCTCTCTCTCGCTCCCTCCCTCCCTTTCTTTCATTCTGTCTCTCTCTCTCTCTCTCTCTCCAGTCAGTAACAGTATCCCGTATAGCACAATAGGTCTGGCTCAGATCTGGCCCACACAGTGCACTTACACTCGGCCCACATACCACAAAGAAGGACGGCCCTTTGGTGGCCCATGTCTGGTTTGCCAGAGGTGGGCCAGACGTTGGCCGGCACAGAGCCAGCCCATAAACCAAATCATAACCAGGCCACATCTGGCTTGCCATCATATAAACAGTGCCATCACTGCCAGACCCGGTCCACATCTGGTTGACATCCCACTTGCCATACCAGAACTCAGCCAGCAGTGCTGGCTTAATGCCAGACCTGGCCCAGACCTGTCTGCTATGTGGGATCATGTTGGTGATGTATGTGAAAGAGAGCAGACGGCTCCCTCCCTGTGATGCAGCACAACCTTCACTCTCTACACTCAGTAGCTTTCACATGATTAGGAGATCTGGGAATGAAGGGTCAGATTCCGAAGTACTGCGGGAAATAAAAGCAGCAGGAGGAGGGAAGTATTATTTTTTAAAATAAAAACCTTCGGTCTATTTCTCGTCACGAGCGCAAACAACATCACAGTATGGCACTTTCAAACTTAGCTTCCTTAAAAATGTTCAGTGTCTTTCGACTGTCCTTGGAAACTCGGCAGGAGGGCACTAAGGAAATTCCGGGAAACATGGATTATTAATGCGGCGTCATGCTTTTGTGAGGTTTTCCTCAGCTGTGGGTGTCTGTGAATCTACAGACCTACAGATATTAGAGATTGTCTGAAAGCTGCTTTACATACATACAGTGCCTTAACCCCTACTGAGAAGTGACAGGGACAGCAGTGAGGAAAAACACTGAGGAAGGATGGAGAGAGAGAGAGAGAGAGAGGAACCACGACTCAGCAGGGGAAACCCTAGTCTTTTCCGGATCGGATCTGGGAATCATACATCATCACTTGTGTATTTTTATTTCCTCAAGGGTTTAGAACAGATCTCGGCATGTGAAGTGTCCTCTCCATTTACAGACATCCGACTCGCGAGACTTTTCCGAGGTAAGGCGAGTCAATGACCATCAGCCTACAGACCATCTACCTGTAAGGCCACGGCCACTGCAACAGGCGCTCCTAATAGAGGTCAAAACGGTTGATTTGTATAGAAAAAGGACATCTAAAATCTGATTGGCTGAGCTGAGAATACCGTCATATGTTGCTTAGCAACCAACACCGCAAGATTTAAGAACTGTTTCCGGCTAATGATGTGAAAACGAAATTAAACCATTTTTTTATCATATTGCTGCCATTTAATAAAACGTCTACTGCGTCTATAGATCTCTCATCTAATCCCCATTTACTAGTGAGCTAATGGCTAGCTAAACGCTATAACCATAAACTTTCTGTCTCCCTCCCTCTCTCTCTCTCGCTCTATTTCTCTCACTCTTTCTTTCTGTCTCTCTCCCTCTTGCTGTCTTTCTCTCCCACTCTTTCTTTCTTTCTGTCTCTCTCTTTCTCTTTTTCTGTCTCTCTCTCTCTCACCCTCTCTCTTTCTCTCACTCTTTCTTTGTCTCTCTCTCTCACCCTCTCTCTTTCTCTCACTCTTTCTTTCTGTCTCTCTCTCGCCCTCTCTCTTTCTCTGTTGCTTCTCTCTCTCTCTCTCTCTCTCTCTCTCTCCCTCTTTCTGCGTCTCTCTCTCTCTCCTTCCTTTTCTCTTTCTGTCTCTCTCTCTCTTTCTGTCTCTCTCCCCCACTCTCTTTCATTCTGTCTCTCTCATTCTTTTTCTGTCTCTCTCTCTCTCCCTGTCTTTCTGTCTCTCTCTCTCCCACTCTGTCTCTCTCTCTCTCTCTCTCTCCCACTCTCTCTCTCTCTTTCTCTCTCTCCCACTCTCTCTCTCTCTCTCCCTCTTTCTGCGTCTCTCTCTCTCTCTCCTTCCTTTTCTCTTTCTGTCTCTCTCTCTCTTTCTGTCTCTCTCCCTCTCTCTTTCTCCCTCTCGCTGTCTTTCTCTCCAACTCTTTCTTTCTTTCTGTCTCTCTCTTTCTCTTTTTGTCTCTCTCTCTCTCACCCTCTCTCTTTCTCTCACTCTTTCTTTGTCTCTCTCTCTCACCCTCTCTCTTTCTCTCACTCTTTCTTTCTGTCTCTCTCTCGCCCTCTCTCTTTCTCTTTTGCTTTTCTCTCTCTCTCTCTCTCTCTCTCTCTCTCTCCCTCTCCCTCTTTCTGCGTCTCTCTCTCTCTCTCCTTCCTTTTCTCTTTCTGTCTCTCTCTCTCTTTCTGTCTCTCTCACCCACTCTCTTTCATTCTGTCTCTCTCATTCTTTTTCTGTCTCTCTCTCTCTCCCTCTCCCTGTCTTTCTGTCTCTCTCTCTCCCACTCTGTCTCTCTCTCTCTCTCTCTCTCCCACTCTGTCTCTCTCTCTCTCTCTCTCTCCCACTCTGTCTCTCTCTCTTTCTCTCTCTCCCACTCTCTCTCTCTCTCTCTCCCTCTTTCTGCGTCTCTCTCTCTCTCCTTCCTTTTCTCTTTCTGTCTCTCTCTCTCTTTCTGTCTCTCTCCCTCTCTCTTTCTCCCTCTCGCTGTCTTTCTCTCCCACTCTTTCTTTCTTTCTGTCTCTCTCTTTCTCTTTTTCTGTCTCTCTCTCTCTCACCCTCTCTCTTTCTCTCACTCTTTCTTTGTCTCTCTCTCTCACCCTCTCTCTTTCTCTCACTCTTTCTTTCTGTCTCTCTCTCGCCCTCTCTCTTTCTCTTTTGCTTCTCTCTCTCTCTCTCTCTCTCTCTCTCTCTCCCTCTTTCTGCGTCTCTCTCTCTCTCCTTCCTTTTCTTTCTGTCTCTCTCTCTCTTTCTGTCTCTCTCCCCCACTCTCTTTCATTCTGTCTCTCTCATTCTTTTTCTGTCTCTCTCTCTCTCCCTCTCCCTGTCTTTCTGTCTCTCTCTCTCTCTCTCTCTCTCCCACTCTGTCTCTCTCTCCCACTCTGTCTCTCTCTCTCTCTCTCTCTCTCCTGTCAATCACAGTATCATGTTGCTCATGTATGTGGCAGAGGGCAGACAGTCGGAGTGTGTTATCTGGTGATAATATCCCCCTTTCCGATAGCGCACTTTGTGTAAATCAAGCTAGATATCAATCCTAGCTCAGAAGGCCGTTATCGCAGCGAGCGGTTCCGCTGCGCGTCCGTGTTCGTCCTTGTTCTAATGGCTTGATAACTAATGGGTTGAGTCAGGTGTTGCGGCGGGGAAGCCATTACGGTACGTTGTATAACGCTGCTTCTGCTGCCCTTTAATAATGAGCTCTGAGAATAGTCCTATCATTGCAGTAGCGCTAGGAAATTGCCCGAGTCGGTGTGTTCCTCCTGTTAAAGGAGGCTTCTGGTATATTATTCTGTTATAAAGTGAAGGGAAAAAAATCCACGTTTTTATGTATAATAGACATAAATATTCTCCTTTTTTTTAAAAAAATAAAAAGTTGCAGATTATATTGTTTACTTAGTGATTATGATGTTCCTTTAGGGTTCTGTTTCATTTTTCAGGCCACCTCCACCTCCAGACAGAACGCAAGATGCTCTGCTCTCTCTGTGGGTTTGAACACGGGTTCGAGTTCGTCTTCATTGCTGTTGCAGTTCACATCGCGGGCAGCAGGTGGCACAAAAGGTTTCAAACGGCTCCTTTAATGTTGAGTGAAAACGTGGAATATAGAAGTTTTATTTACTTACCATATGCATTATTATTATAAAGATATACTGTACCACTGTTCTCGATTCTGACTGGTCTCGGTAGTTCTAAGGTGATGGTTTCTATAGTAACAGCTCATAAGCGTTGATACGGTGATATGTGTTCGAATCGAGTCTCCGGTATCAGCTTTTGCTCATGCAACATTAAACGTATTGATAAATGCATAAAAAAGCGGCGAGGAATAAAGCACTTGGGGACCTGCTATAACTTTGGACCATTCCGTCGTTGATTATTTTCCCGTGACTGGCACAACCCTGAGGTGTTTCATTCCCTCACTGAAGACTGTGAGAGGTGTTCATGTCAACACTGTACTGTGTCTGCACGGGTTTCTACACTGCATGGGGTAACTCCACGCTGTAGGTGTTAATTCAGCGTAGCAGGGGGGTAACTCCACGCTGTGGGGTGTTCATTTAACACTGAATTGATTCAGCACCCGGGTGGGGGTGGGGGTGGGGTGTTTTGGGTGTGTGTGCTCTCAGACAGGGTGACCTTGTGCTGGCGGTGTTAGTATTCAGGGATAGCGAATCCATTTACGGCGTCTATTCCGTTCACAGGTAGATGTGAGGAATGATAAACAGAGCTCCACTCCAAGCGGACACACACCTTCAGTAGTGTAACAATTACACCACACACACTCCCGTAGGCAGATTTAACACGCTTTCGGCGCAGCAGAACCCACCATGACACGGTGAATATTTTAAGCACACGCCAGTGCTTAAAGCAACTGGCGCTGGAAGGAAACGCCACACAACTGGTTATATTTGTAAGATTTAGCACCGTTTTGTTAGAAACAGCCGTAGCACCTGGGCTCAGGAGGAGAAACCTCTGCATGGGACTGTCTAGATCTGGGGTGTCCAATCTTATCCGCAAAGGGCCGGTGTGGGTGCAGGTTTTCATTCCAACTGAGCAGAAGCCACACCTGAGTCCACTGAAAGCCGAGATCAGTTGATAAGACAGTTGGAATCAGGTGTAGCTTCTGCTTGGTTGGAATGAAAACCTGCACCCATACCAGCCCTTTCTGGATAAGACTGGACACCCTTGCTCTAGATAAAAAGTTAAAAAATACATACAATGGTCACATAATAACATTATGACTAATATTGTGTTGGTGCTGCTAAACCAGCCCTGACCCGTCCTGCACTGTGTGTTCTGACCCCTTTCTCTCAGAAACAGCATTAACTTCTTCAGCAGTTTGATCAACAGTAGCTCGTCTGTTGGATCGGATCACACGGGCCAGCCTTCACTCCCCACGTCCATCAATGAGCCTTGACCGCCCATGACCCTGTCGCCGGTTCACCACTGGACCACTTTTGATAGATACTGACCACTGCAGACCGGGAACACTCCACAAGAGCTGCAGTTTTGGAGATGCACAGATCCAGTGGTCTAGACATCACAATTTGTCCCTTCGTCCTTACGCCTGTCCATGTCACCTGTCAGTGCTCGGAATGTCATGCCTGATAGCTGTATATGTTTACTAATAAAACCCTTTTACGCTAGCTACCTCTTCAGCACCACAGCTAATGTAAGCAGGCTAAAGCAGGCTTGACAAGCTCAGGAAGTAATAATGTGTAACAGAGCACGAAGTATCTGAGGAATGAATTTCGCTTGTAATGTAGCTGGTAGCAGAGGCTACGGTTTATTACTTCATGAAGGAAATGAAGATCATGTTGATGTTAAAGGAAATACAATACAACATTACAAGCAAATATATATATACATATATTTACTCATATACACAATTTTTAAGAATTCTCCATTCCGATTGGTCAGAATGTGTTTATTAATTGTCTATAACAGCTTATAAACTGGTACTTTAGGATTTTGCTCCAGTCACTTAGTAGCATAACAAACTATATATATTTTAGACTTATTTACTACAAGAGAGGACGGAAAAACAAGCGTTTATAGCCTCATAAACAATAACAATAACAGGTCTTTCTAGGACATTCCACAGAATTAACAAGAATGAAAAACAGTTTTTTGTACATTTCTGGGGTATCTGAGGGCGAATTACAGGGGGTATCTGAGGGCGAATTACAGGGGGTATCTGAGGGCGAATTACAGGGGGTATCTGATTGGGTAATTACAGGGGGTATCTGAGGGCGAATTACAGGGGGTATCTGAGGGGGTAATTACAGGGGGTATCTGATTGGGTAATTACAGGGGGTATCTGAGGGGGTAATTTCAGGGGGTATCTGATTGGATAATTACAGGGGGTATCTGATTGGGTAATTACAGGGGGTATCTGATTGGATAATTACAGGGGGTATCTGATTGGGTAATTACAGGGGGTATCTGAGGGGGTAATTACAGGCGGTATCTGATTGGGTAATTACAGGGGGTATCTGAGGGGGTAATTACAGGGGGTATCTGAGGGGGTAATTACAGGGGGTATCTGATTGGGTAATTACAGGGGGTATCTGATTGGATAATTACAGGGGGTATCTGATTGGGTAATTACAGGGGGTATCTGATTGGATAATTACAGGGGGTATCTGATTGGATAATTACAGGGGGTATCTGATTGGGTAATTACAGGGGGTATCTGATTGGATAATTACAGGGGGTATCTGATTGGATAATTACAGGGGGTATCTGATTGGGTAATTACAGGGGGTATCTGATTGGATAATTACAGGGGGTATCTGATTGGATAATTACAGGGGGTATCTGATTGGATAATTACAGGGGGTATCTGATTGGGTAATTACAGGGGGTATCTGATTGGATAATTACAGGGGGTATCTGATTGGATAATTACAGGGGGTATCTGATTGGGTAATTACAGGGGGTATCTGATTGAATAATTACAGGGGGTATCTGAGGGGGTAATTACAGGGCGTATCTGATTGGATAATTACAGTGGGTATCTGATTGTATAATTACAGGGGATATCTGATTGGGTAATTACTCGGGGTATCTGAGCTGATAATTACAGGGGGTATCTGATTGGATAATTACAGGGGGTATCTGATTGGGGTAATTAGAGGGGGTATCTGATTGGATACTTGCAGGGGGTATCTGATTGGATAATTACAGGGGATATCTGATTGGGTAATTACAGGGGGTATCTGATTGGATAATTACAGGGGGTATCTGAGGGGGTAATTACAGGGGGTATCTGATTGGATAATTACAGGGGGTATCTGATTGGGTAATTACAGGGGGTATCTGATTGGATAATTACAGGGGGTATCTGATTGGGTAATTACAGGGGGTATCTGATTGGATAATTACAGGGGGTATCTGATTGGATAATTACAGGGGGTATCTGATTGGGTAATTACAGGGGGTATCTGATTGGATAATTACAGGGGGTATCTGATTGGATAATTACAGGGGGTATCTGATTGGGTAATTACAGGGGGTATCTGATTGGATAATTACAGGGGGTATCTGATTGGATAATTACAGGGGGTATCTGATTGGATAATTACAGGGGGTATCTGATTGGGTAATTACAGGGGGTATCTGATTGGGTAATTACAGGGGGTATCTGATTGGGTAATTACAGGGGGTATCTGATTGGATAATTACAGGGGGTATCTGATTGGATAATTACAGGGGGTATCTGATTGGGTAATTACAGGGGGTATCTGATTGGGAAATTACAGGGGGTATCTGAGGGGTAATTACAGGGGTATCTGATTGGATAATTACAGGGGGTATCTGATTGGATAATTACAGGGGGTATCTGATTGGGTAATTACAGGGGGTATCTGAATGGGTAATTACAGGGGGTATCTGAGGGGGTAATTACAGGGGGTATCTGATTGGATAATTACAGGGGGTATCTGAGGGGGTAATTACAGGGGGGATCTGATTGGATAATTACAGGGGGTATCTGATTGGATAATTACAGGGGGTATCTGATTGGTTAATTACAGGGGGTATCTGATTGGATAATTACAGGGGGTATCTGAGGGGGTAATTACAGGGGGTATCTGATTGGGTAATTACAGGGGGTATCTGAGGGGGTAAGTACAGGGGGTATCTGATTGGATAATTACAGGGGGTATCTGATTGGGTAATTACAGGGGGTATCTGATTGGATAATTACAGGGGGTATCTGATTGGGTAATTACAGGGGGTATCTGAGGGGGTAATTACAGGGGGTATCTGACTGGATAATTACAGGGGGTATCTGATTGGGTAATTACAGGGGGTATCTGATTGGGTAATTACAGGGGGTATCTGATTGGATAATTACAGGGGGTATCTGATTGGATAATTACAGGGGGTATCTGATTGGATAATTACAGGGGGTATCTGATTGGATAA
>NC_080738.1:5177336-5187336 GCF_019097595.1 Hemibagrus wyckioides | reverse complement strand
GACACGTTTATTTCATAATGACATGTTTATTTCATAATGACACATTTATTTCATAATGACATTTATTTCATAATGACACATTTATTGCATAATGACACATTTATTACATAATGACATTTATTTCATAATGACACATTTATTGCATAATGACACGTTTATTACATAATGACACGTTTATTTCATAATGACACATTTATTACATAATGACACGTTTATTACATAATGACACGTTTATTTCATAATGACACATTTATTTCATAATGACACATTTATTACATAATGACAAATTTATTTCATAATGACACATTTATTTCATAATGACACGTTTTTTTTCATAATGACATTTATTACATCATGACACATTTATTTCATAATGACACATTTATTACATAATGATACGTTGTTTCATAATGACACGTTTATTTCATAATGACACGTTTATTACATGATGACACTTTTATTACATCATGACACGTTTATTACATAATGACACATTTATTGCATAATGACACGTTTATTACATAATGACACGTTTATTTCATAATGACACATTTATTACATAATGACACGTTTATTACATAATGACACGTTTATTTCATAATGACACATTTATTACATAATGACACATTTATTTCATAATGACACATTTATTACATAATGACAAATTTATTTCATAATGACACATTTATTTCATAATGACACGTTTATTTCATAATGACATTTATTACATCATGACACATTTATTTCATAATGACACATTTATTTCATGATGACACGTTTATTACATGATGACACTTATTACATCATGACACGTTTATTACATAATGACACATTTATTACATAATGACACATTTATTACATAATGACACGTTTATTTCATAATGACACATTTATTGCATAATGACACGTTTATTACATAATGACACATTTATTTCATAATGACACATTTATTTCATAATGACACGTTTATTTCATGATGACACGTTTATTACATAATGACACGTTTATTTCATGATGACACGTTTATTACATAATGACACATTTATTTCATAATGACGTTTATTTCATAATGACACGTTTATTTCATAATGAAACATTTATTACATTATGACACATTTATTTCATAATGACACATTTATTTCATAATGACATGTTTATTTCATAATGACACTTTTATTACAGTATGACATTTATTTCATAATGACACTTTTATTTCATAATGACACGTTTATTACATCATGACACGTTTATTTCATGATGACACGTTTATTACATAGACACGTTTATTTCATAATGACACGTTTATTTCATGATGATACATTTATTACTTAATGACACGTTTATTACATAATGACGTGTTTATTTCACAATGGCACATTTATTTCACAATGACGTGTTTATTTCACAATGATGCATTTATTACATCATGACACGTTTATTACATCATGACACATTTATTACATAATGACACGTTTATTTCATAATGACACATTTATTACATAATCACACGTTTATTTGATGACGACACGTTTATTACTTGATGACACGTTTATTTCATAATGACACGTTTATTACATGATGACATTTATTACATAATAACACATTTATTGCATAATGACATGTTTATTTCATAATGACACTTTTATTACATCATGACATGTTTTTCATAATGACACATTTATTACATAATGACACGTTTATTACATAATGACACTTTTATTACATCATGACACGTTTATTACATAATGACACGTTTATTTCATAATGACATTTATTACATAATGACACGTTTATTTCATAATGACATGTTTATTTCATAATGACACGTTTATTACATAATGACATTTATTTCATAATGACATTTATTACATAATGACATTTATTACATAATGACACATTTATTACATAATGACACGTTTATTACATAATGACACTTTTATTACATCATGACACGTTTATTACATAATGACACGTTTATTTCATAATGACATTTATTACATAATGACACGTTTATTTCATAATGACATGTTTATTTCATAATGACACATTTATTACATAATGACATTTATTTCATAATGACACATTTATTACATAATGACATTTATTACATAATGACACATTTATTTCATAATGACACATTTATTACATAATGACATTTATTACATAATGACACATTTATTTCATAATGACACATTTATTACATAATGACATTTATTTCATAATGACATGTTTATTTCATAATGACACATTTATTTCATAATGACATTTATTACATAATGACACATTTATTTCATAATGACACATTTATTACATAATGACAAATTTATTTCATAATGACATTTATTTCATAATGACACGTTTATTACATAATGACATTTATTACATTATGACATTTATTTCATAATGACACTATTACATAATGACACATTTATTACATAATGATACGTTGTTTCATAATGACACGTTTATTTCATGATGACACGTTTATTACATGATGACACTTTTATTACATCATGACACGTTTATTACATCATGACACATTTATTACATAATGACACGTTTATTACATAATGACACGTTTATTTCATAATGACACATTTATTGCATAATGACGTTTATTACATAATGACACGTTTATTTCATAATGACACGTTTATTTCATGATGACACATTTATTACATAATGACACATTTATTTCATATTGACACATTTATTTCATAATGACACGTTTATTTCATAATGAAACATTTATTACATTATGACACATTTATTTCATAATGACATGTTTATTTCATAATGACACGTTTATTACATAATGACACGTTTATTTCATAATGACACTTTTATTACAGTATGACACATTTATTTCATAATGACGCGTTTATTTCATAATGACACGTTTATTACATCATGACACGTTTATTTCATAATGACACGTTTATTTCATGATGATACATTTATTACTTAATGACACGTTTATTACATAATGACGTGTTTATTTCACAATGGCACATTTATTTCACAATGACGTGTTTATTTCACAATGATGTGTTTATTACATCATGACACGTTTATTTCATAATGACACGTTTATTACATAATGACACGTTTATTTCATAATGACACATTTATTACATAATCACACGTTTATTTGATGATGACACGTTTATTTCATAATGACACGTTTATTACATAATGACATATTTATTACATAATAACACATTTATTTCATAATGACACGTTTATTACATAATGACGTGTTTATTTCACAATAACACATTTATTTCACAATGACACGTTTATTTCACAATGACACGTTTATTTCACAATGATGCATTTATTACATAATGACACGTTTATTACATAATGACATTTATTTCATAATGACGTTCATTACATAATCACACATTTGTATCCTTCAGTAATCCGTCAGTCAACCCAAATGGAGCCGAACCTATTTAATGAGTGACTGATCTTTTGCTATCACACTGCTTGTGAAATCATGTTAGCTTTCAGGCAGATGGAAGCAGATGGAAGGCCTCAATGTATAGCTGATCAAATAAAGAGACACTACAAATACATTATCCAGCGCTGTAACGACAGCTTTACAGAAACCCGAGTATGGATCCAGATTTCCATTTCCAGATTTCCATCTTGCAGCTGTTGATATACTGACTGAAGGTTTTTTGGAAAACATCATGTGTTAAGTGTGTTAACAGATGTTAATGTGATCAAATTGACCTGTGTGAGGTCTCTTCTGTCCTGAAGTCTTTCCCATGGCTTTAAAACTCTGTGACTATTAAAGCGTTGGCACTTTATTTAAACATTAAATAAACAGAAATCACTTAACTGAAAACTTCACCGTATTGAGCAGCGTTCCAAGACTACCTGTGCTCGCTATACCCCTACAAGGACATTTCACTGCGCTGATATAAAATTCCACTTGCTGCTTAAAATCCGCTACTACAGGAGAGCTAGCGTCATCATCAGCAGACATGTATATAACTTCAGGATTAAAATAAATATGGAAGCTTGACAGGGGAAGATGAAAGGGAAGAAGCTAGCAAGGTCGCTGGCAAGCTAGCCAACGTGCAATTGTGGCTTCTTTGAGATCTGTTTATGCTAGCGAGCTGTTGTATAAAAGCAGTTATATTGAAAATCGGCATGGCTGCAATTAGCTACGGCGCGTATATCGACGTGTTTATCTGTTTATGATTAGCCCTAGATTATGATTAGCCATACAAGTCACTGTGTAACTAGTTACTATAGTAACTATATCATATTAGTCACACATTGCATTGGATCAGCGTACTGTTTGAATGATCTTGTTGTTACACTGTTTTTGGACAATTTTAAGGGTTCCTTAGAGCAATCGCCTGTCTAGAGGGATGTAGAGACGTCATACTGCCCCCTGCTGTTTATCTCAATGTAGTGCAAACTCCATTCAGACTATAAAACCACATGGGGTCATTATTTATTTCATTATTTGACTGGTCTGTATTTATTTCTATAACTAATAAAATCCCGCTCCAGGATCTGCTCCTCATATACGCTGTGTAGTGCTTCGCCTCCTGCACCATCCAAGATTAAAGTATCCAAAAGACACAATGGAGGACAGTAATCCAGATGTCTCTGTAAGCAGTCCTTGTGGTGCTTGAGCAACTGCTGTAGAGACAGAGTGCTGGGCAAGAACAAAGGTAGGACCTGAGGCTGATGCACCTTCATGTGGTGTTGAGGAGCAGAGTAATGCATGAAGATGCAATCCACAATGTCTGCCTGGAAGGAGAAGATACTTGAGTCTGCAGTCCTGAGGCCTGTTTTTAATAGGATCTGCTACAGCATGATGCAGTCTAGCGTCATTCTTGTCGTCTGTCTCGCGCAAATATTTTTGTAATTGCCCCACCATGCCTTTTAGAACAGCAGTAAACATCTCCCATGATCTCTGGCCCTCTCTGGTGTTGTGGACCATGGTGGTAGGGTTGTTGTCTTTTAGTCTGTGGCTCTATATCTACATCGAGCTATAGATTCTCTTCAAGGGTTCCAGAGTGACCTGAAAGTTGCAACTGTTCAGGTTAGTTCGAAAGTCTTCACAAGTCATTGTGACTCTCTTGAAGATTCAGCATGATCACGGCCCCGGCTCAGGTGTTTCACTGCAGTCTGGAAGTGGAGCGCGTGTCCAGTACACTTAAGAAACTGATGAGAGAAGTAAGTTATAAATAGAAGCTGAATGTCTGGTTCATGCTCTGGACAAAACGCAGAATAACATTCAGAGAGACAGAGAGAGAGAAACCTCTAAACAAGAACTCCATGTACACCTTCACCGTCACCTAATACCTCATCCTCACCCGACTCCTGGAGGACATCTTAAACATCTCCCGGTGCCTGACGAGGATTTTCCTGTTGTTAAAGACTTTCTCTTGAAATCCTCTTACAGCTTCTTCTTCTGTTGCTCCTTCTTCCTGTTTATGTCTGGTTTGGTTAGCCCTTGTGACAGAAAATAATCAACCAGATCTATCATTTCTTTGTTTAGCGTCTAACGTCCTACTAAAACGTCCCAGTATTTTTTTAGAGAGGAAATTTGAAGGAAAAAGCCTTTATTATACTGTTTCATGAAGAATAGAAAAATAATGAATGCTATTAATATTTTATCATATAATATTTAATAGTGTTATTGAATCGATAAAATAGTAGTTATACATCTGGAAGAATGTAGAGAGCAGAGATTGTGCTCATACTGCCCCCTGCTGTTCACTTAACTGTACGGCAAACTCCATCATCCAGAGTATAAAATCCCACCGCGGCACCTCAGACCTCATGAGTGAATCCTAAACAGCTCCATGGCAGCAGGAAAGACCTAAAATGGACATATCAATGTAGATAGGAGATTTGGGAAAGAAATATCGAACGTTATCCATCATTTGTTCCGTGTTTCGGTCATTGTGAGAATCTAGGCTCAATAGGCTGATGTCCAAATAGGGGTAGATCTCATGTAGTTTCTTCAATTTCTTGTTCTAGCAAAGCTATTTTCATTTCATAAACGCTTTGCTAGGTTGGTTTTAGCACAGGAAGAAAATATCATGTTTGTGTGGATGATAAAATATACAGGTTGAGGTTACATCGATTAAGTTAAGATTCTTGATACTTTATGTTGTTACCTGGATGCTCAACGCCCACAGTTCTTCAGAAAATCCTCCAGCTCCTGCACATTCTTTGCTTTTCGGTGATCTTCGGCATATTTAGTGCCTTTGAGATCCAGCTGAGGAACTCTGAGGGACCTGAACATGATTAAACTATGACACAAGCTTTAAACAAATGTCCACTGATGCTCTAGAAGGCAAGACGATACCCATGGGGTTGTGTAAACTTTCGAACAGGATGTGAACTGGTGTAACTCTGTATGTATGTTTCCTCTTTACTCCCAATACACACAATATAATATGTTTTACATTCAGGTGCAAAACTCTGTGGACCCTCAAACTGAAAATAATCACCAAGTGTGATAAATATTCCTTCAAGATCCTTCAGAAATAATTTCAAATCTCTCCACCAGGGATATTCTTCCTCACATACACTTATATTGCCAAAAGTATTGGGACACCGCTCCAAATCATTGAATTCAGGTGTTGTTTTTCAGGGGTTGGGCTCGGCCCCTTAGCTCCAGTGAAAGGAACTCTTAATGCTTCAGCTTCATACCAAGACATTTTAGACACTTTTTGGGAACAGTTTGGGGATGACCCCTTCCTGTTCCAACATGACTGTACACCAGTGACCAAAGCAAGGTCCATAAAGACATGAATGAGGGAGTTTGGTGTGGGGGAACTTCACAGAGTCCTGACCTCAACCCCATAGAACACCTTTGGGATGAATTAGAGTGGAGACTGTGAGCCAAACCTTCTCATCCAACATCAGTGCCTGACCTCACAAATGTGCTTCTTGAGGAACGGTCAATAAACACACTCCTAAACCTTGTGGAAAGCCTTCCCAGAAGAGTTGAAGCTGTTATAGCTGCAAAGGGCAGGACAACTCCATATTACATTCATGTGCATGGAAAGGCAGACTTCCCAGTTTTGACCTGGCTCACAGTCTCCACTCTAATTCATTCCAAAGGTGTTCTATGGGGTTAAGGTCAGGACCCTGTGAAGTTCCTCCACACCAAACTCACTCATCCATGTCTTTATGGACCTTGCTTTGGTCACTGGTGTACAGTCATGTTGGAACAGGAAGGGGTCATCCCCAAACTGTTCCCACAAAGAGCATGAAATTGTCCAAAATGTCTTGGTATGAAGCTGAAGCATTAAGAGTTCCTTTCACTGGAACTAAGGGGCCGAGCCCAACCCCTGAAACACAACACCTGGAGGGGTGTCCCAATACTTGTCAATATAGTGTATCTATTAATGCTAATATTATACACTGCCTTCTTCATCTCAGCATTTAATATCAGAGACAAAACCAAATAACCTTCCCGAACACAAACCAGCAGCTAAACGTTGTCATTTATTTGATTTCTTGAGCTGAGTTTTTTTTTATTTGGGTCATTCAACATAGAAAAAGTCAAGACTTTTAAGCATTCGGTTTACATAAACACACACACGTTAACGTAGACGACGTCAACGTAAATCTGACCGACACAAAGTGTACTGACGGACAGAGAACGAGGCAAAAGAAAGTTTTCTCGATGCCATATTAAATAAATACATGATTTATATATATATATATATATATATATATATATATATAGATAGATAGATAGATAGATAGATATGGAGAGTCTGCAGGTTTGTATGATATAACGAAATCATATATAACACATATAAAACACTGTACAAGGAAACGCATTAGACATGGAAATGAATAAATATGAGGAGGCGTGGCTAATATTTCGTCATCATAACAAACACATACACACATTATCCGTGTCTTTCCACGATCCTCTACGCACTGTAGTATCTGTTAAGCGTTCCTGAAAGAATCTAATATGGCTATTTTTTTGCATAAAGGAATAATATAGATTTTGGTGAGGGTGTGTAAAGGGTGTGCTGAATTCATTTTTGCAGATTAAAGGTATGTTTATGAAAGAAAACAACCCAGAACAATGGAAAATAGCTTTGTTATTAGAGGAATTAAACACTTCACAACAATCGATCACATTTGATGTGATGCAAAGTGGGCGGAGCTACCGGCCTAGGACTGGTTACTTTCCAGCAGTCTTGAAGCAAAGCACTGACACTGGTGACTCCTTCCATAAATGATAAGTAAGCATCCAAGCCTTGATTTTATTCTAATCCGTGGGTTAACAAGCGTGATCGAGCTGTTTCCTATAGAAACAATAACGCCTCAGAATGCGCGCTGTTGTTGAAAATAAATCGCCGCTTTCCGACCAATCGGATTCGAGAATTCGACAGTGATGTTTTGTCAAATGATTTTGGAGATTGTGTCGACTTGGTTGTGTTACATGATGTATATTTTTGTAAATATCTGAGGTCTGATCTGAACGATTTGAAAGAATGCTTGGTTTACATTATTATGAAGTGTCTTTTTTTCCCCCTGTGTGTGTTGAGAGGGTTTTTAGGAAGCGCTGCTGAGGTACATGTTCAGCGCCGGAGTGAAGATGAGGATGGTGCCGACTACAGACACGGTGAGGAAGACCCACAGGAAGATCCGGTCCAGCACCTGAGCCACGAACTTCCAGTCCTGAACCACCTGAAAACACACACACACACACACACACACACACATACACACACACATACACACACACAATGACTGGTTTCATAACAGCTGAGTGTATTTTTGTGGTCTTAATAATCATAACGAATGGAACTCCCTCCTCATCGTCATCAGCTCTTCATCTCTCCATTAGCTCCAGATTACCCAGAACTATCATTGGTTCCCATAAAGTACTGTCAAAATACAAGAACCTTTGTCCTACATGAGTAACCTTCTCCATCCACTTCAGACCTCCAGACCTTCAGCAATCAAGGCACCAGCTCTCTGGTACTCCCTCCCACCAAAGATCAGACAATCCAACAATCCCCCTCAAGTCTTTTTACTAAAATCCTGCCTCAAACCCCCGATCTCTAAATAACATGTATTTAATTTTTCGTCTGGTTCAAGAACCCAACTATGGCAGCTTTCAATCAGTGGCCCAATAACCAGTGACCTAGATGAAAAACCAGTCCAATCAACCCATACCTCTCTGATGAAATGCTCCTTCCTGATGTGTCTGGATATGTAGCGCACTGAGCTGGTGGCCTTCTCCAGCATGGCCACCCAGGACTCGTCCTCCTTTCCTCCCGCACACTTCTTCGTCCCCTTCTTCATCCCGCGCTTCAGCTCCGGACTCCGGTGTGGCTCCATGTCGGCATAGAGGTAGCGATCAGTGTGGCCACGCATGCACAGCATTCTGGGTAAGCTCTGCAGGAAGAGCCTCCTGACCCATGGCGCCATGGGGTGGTAGGTGGCCGAGGAGCGGTGGTGCACATTGATGACGAAGACGGTGACGATGATGGAGAAGGTGACGAAGATCATGATGAAGAGCAGGTACTCGCCGATGAGCGGGATCACCTTGGACGAGGAAGGGATGATCTCCTCGATGACCAGGAGGAAGACGGTGAGTGAGACCAGCACGGACGTGGACAGCGAGAGCTTCTCGCCTTCGTCCGACGGGAGATAGAAAACCAGCACGGTGAGGAAGGACAGGCCCAGGCACGGGATGATCAGGAAGAGCGTGTAGAACAAAGGCAGCCGCTTCAGGATGAAGGAGTAAGTGATGAACGGATAGGAGTAGATTCCATCGCGCCGACTCCCTCGCTGTCCGCTGGCGTCCAGGATCTCCCACTCACCGTTGTCGAAAAAGTCCTTGCGGTCCACGTGGGGGTCGATCAGGGTCAGATCCACCATGGCGCCGTCGTATGTCCAGGAACCGAACTTCATTGAACAGTTCTGCCGGTCGAAAGGGAAGAAGGTGACGTCCATAGTGCAGGACGACTTGTAGCTAGCT
>NC_080738.1:5164836-5169836 GCF_019097595.1 Hemibagrus wyckioides | reverse complement strand
TTAGCTGTAGTTTACTCAAATTAGGAGTAAACTCATGTTAGCTATCTAGCTAATTTTCTTAAAGCAGATTATAAATAATTATTAATATACATTCCTCTTAGAAATCCTGTCAGGTTAGCTCATGTTAGCTATAGTTTGCTCAAATTAACCATAAGCTCATGTTAGCTAGTTGGCTAATGTTCACAGAGCAGATTATGAATGTTTATGAATGTATTCTGTCAGAATTCCTGTCAGGTTAGCTCGTTAGCTACAGTTCAGCAGCTACGTTTTGTCTTATACAGTACACACAATTAGCTTCAGGTTTTGCGTGCATTATTCTCTCAGACATATCTGCATATCTGATTGGCTGGGGGTTTTAGGGATGCAAGCGTCTGATTGGCTGTCTCTCAGGAGGATGAGCTGGGCACAAAGTAACAGAGTGACAGCTGGTCTGCTCTCCTTTGAGCTCTGAGGCCGACTCAGTGACCGCTGTGACATGATTGCCTCAGACAGAAGCTTGCGGCATCACACACACACACACACACACACACACTCATATGACATCACATACTGCAGAACACACACCGAAGTTCCTGCAACTCCTCACTAATGAATTAAGGAAATGAACCAGATGGGTTTTATTTCATTAAAGCATAAGCACAGACGACTGGAGCTCATTAAGCAGATGGCCGAATCCTGTTTTAAAAGAATTACAATAAAAATGTCGAGCCAAGAAAACAACAAATCAGAGAATTTCGATTGTTTAGTTCTCATCCACCTTTACATACAGTAACTGTTCCAATCAACTACACCTAATTCATATAAGAACAAATGCCACGCCTTCTTCACCTGGACTGACAACCTGAGGACACGTCCCCTTATCATCTTGGAGCCATGAGGCATAGAGGCCACACCTCCATTCCTGGGACTGAAGACACACCCTTTATTTTAATGCAGAGAGGCATAGAGGCCACACTCCTTTACTGGAACAAATGGAGGCCACGCCCATTTGCCTTGGACCCGAGAGACAGAGAGGCCACGCCTCGTTTCCTGGGATTGATATACTGAAGCCACATCCCTTATTTTAATGCAGAGTGGCATAGAGGCTACACTCCTTTACTGGAACAAATGGAGGCCACGCCCATTTGCCTTGGAGCCGAGAGACATAGAGGCCACGCCTTCTTTCATGGGATTGGTAAACTAAAGCCACATCCATAATCGCAATGATGAGAGGCACAGAGACCACACTTCATTACTGGAACAAACGGAGGCCACGTCCATTTATCTTGAAGCCTTAGAGATGTAGAGGCCACACCTCCTTTCCTGGGACTGATAAACTGAAGCATAGAGACCATAGCTCTGTTACTGGGACAAACAAAGGCCACACCCCTTATATTGGAGCTGAGAGGTTTAGAGGCTGTGTCTCCATCAACGAACCTGCCAAACTGAGTCCATACCCCTTATCTTGAGCTGAGAGGCGTAGAGGCCACACACCTATACTGGGACAAACTGAGACCGTTGAGGCCACACCTCTTTACTGGGACAAACTGAGACCATAGAGGCCACACCCCTTTACTGAGACAAAATGAGACCACACCCTTTATTTTAAGGCTGAGAGGTGTAAAGTGTATACCCCTTTACTAGGACAAACTGAGACCACATCCCTTATCTTAAGGCTGAGAGGTGTAGAGGCCACACCCCTCTACTGGGACAAACAGAGGCCACACCCCTTATATTGGAGCAGAGAGGCCACGCCTCCTTCAATCTGACTGACAAACTGAGGAAACACAGGGACTGGGACTCCCAGTAGAGCGGTGTGTTGACCCAGCATGATCTTACTCAAAATTTCTAGATATTTACACCCAACAGGAATGATGCCTCGCTGTTATATAAGTCGCTCCGAGCTAATATTAGCCGCTAGCAGTTAGCCACAAATGGAAGTTGCTCTGTGTGCTGATGCTGCTACACTTCATTAGAGACCCAGGATTATAGGAAGTTGCCATAAAGTGCTGTTTTTTCCTTTCTCTTAGTCAACACACCATCATCATCATCATCATCTGTTTATGGGAAGAAAATTGTGGCTTTGGTTTTCACATTTCGTTCTGACTTACAGGGCACGCAAACACTCGTACTATGCTGATGAAAAGGTCCAAAGGAGACAGTAAACACAGACACACAGACATACACAAAACCTAATTCCATAACCAGATAAATATGGGCTCGCATCACAGACTGGCAGCAAAAAAATTAATATTCTGCATTGCGTGTGTGTGTGTGTGTGTGTGTGTGTGTGTGTGTGTGTGAGTGCTTATTATAAATGCTGTATATGTGTATATGGAACTATGTTTATATCTGCATGGTGAATTGACATAAAGTACAAAAACGAGTCAATCGAAGGGATCAGAAAGGCTGCGGCCTAAAAGCATAGAGAGATGGAGTGTTTGGCTCTCTGTCAGATTAATCAGCTTTAGCAATCCCCACAGACCCCCTCCATCCATTACATCTCTCTCTCTTTCTCTCTCTGTCTCTCTCTCTCTCTCTGTCCATTTATCCTTCCCTACTTTTAGCACCTCCACTCTGAGGGAGACACTGCTGTGAAAATCGGTGACACTGTTAATAAAAAGGCAACCTAACAGCAGTGGGTTGATTAGTGTGTGCATATGTGTGTGTGTGTGTGTGTGAGAGAGAGAGAGAGACACACTCAGAGAGTTCGAGGTTGTTTCAGTCCACTGCGCTGAATCAAATGGCTTTTAAAGGCCAGTGTGAGCTGGAAAACACTCGCTCTCATAGCGCCATGTGATTGGCTTGTTCATGACAACATGCTAACACACTGATTACTAAGCTGCTAAGCGTTCACCCGTTAGCTGGCGAGAGCTGGTCATATCACAGCCAAGCAAAATCGCCTGTGAGCGTTCATGGGAGCTCGCGTATGCGGAAGAGGGCAGACAGTGTTTAGCTGAAAATCTGTTACACAGCATGAACAGCAGAAAAGGAAATGATGTAACGTAAAGGAAGCACAGTGTCACCCTTCCTGATTGGTAGCTTTTGTGGGAGAGCTGGCTAGTGGGCGGGGCTTGGCAATACTTAATCTGTTTAGTCACTCAATTAAATCCCAAGTGAATTTAAAGACAGGTCAAATTTCTGGGCTTCTTCCAGCTCACACTTTGGAGGTTGCCAGATTCTTCATCCGTGTCCACCTTGAGATGCCTCATTACTAACTCCAGCTTGTTCTGATTTACAGTCTGATGAAACTGTAACAAGGTGAATCCGAGGAGCGCGCGTTTTCCACTCCTTTACCTCCGAGTAAGTGGGATGTAACTTACTGCTCCAGCGATGGAGTCGGGAAGTCGGTGTTATCTGATGACTGGGACATGTCCTGCAGGCGGGTTTTACCGAGGTAGTGATGCTTTTATGTGATGTTTTACTGAAAGAGCCTTCAGAGAGACAGTGAGGAAAGAGAGAGAGAGAGAGAGAGAGAGAGAGAGAGAGAGATTTTACAGAGAGTCAGGGAAACAAGGGATACAATGAGAGCTGGGAGAGTGAAAGGAGAAAGTAGAAGAGCAGCAGAGTGGGAGAAAGAGAGAGAGAGAGAGAGATCGGTTGATTTATTTATTTATTCATTGTTTATTTTACTTATTTTCCCCCTTTTTTCTTTCTTCTTCTTCCTTTGTATTTATTTATTTATTTATTTATTTATTTATTTATTTATATATATAAATCTCTCTCTCTTTTTCTCTATATTTATTTATTTATTTATTTATTTATTTTTGTTTATTTCACTTATTTCCCCCCTTTCTTTCTCCTTCTTTTATTTTTCCAAGGATTTCTTTCTCTCTTTCTCTCTCTCTCTCTCTCTCTCTCTCTCTATTTCTCTCTCTTTCTGTCTGTCTCTCTCCCTCTCTCTCTAGCTAATCCTGCAGCATGTTATATTTCTCTGCTGACAAATAATTGGTCTCCGCTTTCCAACATACAATCAATTACTTCCACAAGACACACACAAACACACACACACACAAACACACCACACACAAACACACCACACACACAAACACACACAAACACACACACACACACACACAAACAGACACACAAACACACACAAACACACACACACACAAACACACACAAACACACACACACAAACACACACAAACACACACAAACACACACACACACAAACACACCACACACAAACACACCACACACAAACACACACACACAAACACACACACACAAACACACACAAACACACCACACACAAACACACCACACACACAAACACACACAAACACACACAAACACACACACACAAACACACAAACACACACACACACAAACACACACAAACACACACACACACAAACACACACAAACACACACACACACAAACACACCACACACAAACACACCACACACAAACACACCACACACACAAACACACACACACAAACACACAAACACACACAAACACACACAAACACACACACACACACACACAAACACACACACACAAACACACCACACACACAAACACACACACACCACACACAAACACACCACACACAAACACACCACACACACAAACACACACACACAAACACACACACACAAACACACACAAACACACACACACACAAACACACCACACACAAACACACCACACACACAAACACACACAAACACACACACACAAACACACCACACACAAACACACCACACACACAAACACACACACACAAACACACAAACACACACAAACACACACAAACACACCACACACACAAACACACACAAACACACCACACACAAACACACAAACACACCACACACACACAAACACACCACACACACAAACACACACACACACACAAACACACACACACACACAAACACACACACAAACACACACACACACACAAACACACACACACACCACACACAAACACACACAAACATACACACACACACACACCACACACAAACACACCACACATAAACACACACACACACAAACACACACA
>NC_080738.1:5127336-5159836 GCF_019097595.1 Hemibagrus wyckioides | reverse complement strand
CACACACGTCAGTACAATATAACGCCTGGTGTGAAGAAAGGATTTCGGTGTTGATGTGTGAAAAATGAACTTAATGAAGCTCAGACGGCTCATCAAATCGGAAGAGAATACAGCACCTGATCTCCCTAACACAATTCCAAACTTACACACACACACACACACACACACATATAGATGACATTAGGAAGAAAGCATGAAAATGAAATAATGAGAGCCAGAACGAGAGGAGAGGGAGAGAGAGAGAGAGAGAGAGAGAGAGAGAGAGAAAGAAGGAGATCCAGAGAGAGAGAGAAATGGAGGTTTGAAAGCTGAGGCAGCAGTTTAGAACTTTTAGCTGATCCTGACAAATAACTCAGAGTTACACCACTGCAGCAACCAATGAGTGTGTGTGTGTGCGTGTGTTTGCGTGTGTGTGTGCGTGTGTGTTTGCGTGTGTGTGTGTATGTGTGTGTGTGCGTGTGTGTTTGCGTGTGTGTGTGCGTGTGTGTGTGTTTGCGTGTGTGTGTGTTTGCATGTGTGTGTGTATGTGTGTGTGCGTGTGTGTTTGCGTGTGTGTGTGTTTGTGTGTGTGTGCGTGTGTGTGTGTTTGCGTGTGTGTGTGTATGTGTGTGTGCGTGTGTGTTTGCGTGTGTGTGTGTTTGTGTGTGTGTGTGTTTGCGTGTGTGTGTTTGCGTGTGTGTATGTGTGTGTTTGTGTGTGTGTGTTTGCGTGTGCGTGTGTGTTTGCATGTGTGTGTGTATGTGTGTTTGCGTGTGTGTGTGTGTTTGCGTGTGTGTGTGTGTGTGTGTGTGTGCGCGTGTGTTGCTTCCCAAAGTAACCACATACTACTAGCTCCTCACCCCCCACCCCCATTGCAGAGCCATATCCCAGAAATACAATCTAGTCCTCATATTTTTATGATCCTTATGATTCACGTTCCCAATAAAGTGGCGAGACGTTTACAGGAAGAAGAGCGTAAGCGGGTGGAGGAGGTGGGGTGCTGGGAGATTTGTCATCGCGGATGAGATAAGCAGCTGCTTGAAAGGCAACTGGAGGCAAAATTAAAAACATTACAACTGGACATGACAGCAGTGATGCACGCTCTCAAAACTCTGTATAAGGAACAGATTAAAATGGGGCTGTTATGTGAGAAAGAACCAAATGTTTGTTGGTTTTATTTAGCGTTTATGGAAAGAAATTTAGAGCTCAGAGCTTTGTAGCACTAAAATGGTAGAATCTGCTGAGAAGCACTGAGTAAAGAACTGAGTAAAGATCTGAGTAAAGAACTGAGTAAAGAACTGAGTAAAGATCTGAGTAAAGATCTGAGTAAAGAACTGAGTAAAGAAATGAGTAAAGAACTGAGTAAAGAAATGAGTAAAGAACTGAGTAAAGAACTGAGTAAAGAAATGAGTAAAGAACTGAGTAAAGAAATGAGTAAAGAACTGAGTAAAGAAATGAGTAAAGAAATGAGTAAAGAACTGAGTAAAGAAATGAGTAAAGAACTGAGTAAAGAAATGAGTAAAGAATTGAGTAAAGAAATGAGTAAAGAACTGAGTAAAGAAACGAGTAAAGAACTGAGTAAAGAAATGAGTAAAGAACTGAGTAAAGAACCGAGTAAAGCACCGAGTAAAAAACCGAGTAAAGAACCGAGTAAAGCACAGAGTAAAGAACCGAGTAAAGAACTGAGTAAAGAAACGAGTAAAGAACTGAGTAAAGAAATGAGTAAAGAACTGAGTAAAGAACCGAGTAAAGCACCGAGTAAAAAACCGAGTAAAGAACCGAGTAAAGCACAGAGTAAAGAACCGAGTAAAGAACTGAGTATAGAAATGAGTAAAGAACTGAGTATAGAAATGAGTAAAGAACTGAGTAAAGAACCGAATAAAGAATCAAGTAAAGAACTGAGTAAAGCACTGAGTAAAGAACCGCGTAAAGAACCGAGTAAAGCACCGAGTAAAGAACCGAGTAAAGAACTGAGTATAGAAATGAGTAAAGAACTGAGTAAAGAACTGAGTATAGAAATGAGTAAAGAACTGAGTAAAGAACTGAGTATAGAAATGAGTAAAGAACTGAGTAAAGAACCGAATAAAGAATCAAGTAAAGAACTGAGTAAAGCACTGAGTAAAGAACCGGATAAAGAACCGAGTAAAGAACTGAGTAAAGAACTGAGTATAGAAATGAGTAAAGAACTGAGTAAAGAACCGAATAAAGAATCAAGTAAAGAACTGAGTAAAGCACTGAGTAAAGAACTGAGTAAAGAACCGAGTAAAGAACTGAGTAAAGAACTGAGTAAAGCACTGAGTAAAGAAATGAGTAAAGAAATGAGTAAAGAACTGAGTAAAGAAATGAGTAAAGAATTGAGTAAAGCACTGAGTAAAGAACTGAGTAAAGAACTGAGTAAAGAACTGAGTAAAGCACTGAGTAAAGCACTTAGTAAAGAACTGAGTAAAGAAATGAGTAAAGAATTGAGTAAAGCACTGAGTAAAGCACTTAGTAAAGAACTGAGTAAAGCACTTAGTAAAGAACTGAGTAAAGAACTGAGTAAAGCACTGAGTAAAGCACTGAGTAAAGCACTGAGTAAAGAACTGAGTAAAGCACTGAGTAAAGCACTTAGTAAAGAACTGAGTAAAGAAATGAGTAAAGAATTGAGTAAAGCACTGAGTAAAGCACTTAGTAAAGAACTGAGTAAAGAACTGAGTAAAGCACTGAGTAAAGCACTTAGTAAAGAACTGAGTATAGAACTGAGTATAGAACTGAGCAAAAAAATAAGTAAACCTAGTCAGGACACTTCAGCACCATGGACAGCGACTTAAACAAAGTCACTCTGTAATCCTGTACTTCAAAGAAAACTCTGACAGACTCAAAAACAAACACCCTGTGAGACCAAACCTCAAAACACCATAAACACCCTAAGCACCCCCTCCCTAAACACCATAAACAGTCCCTCCCAAAACACCCTAAACACCCTAAGCACCCCCTCCCTAAACACCATAAACAGTCCCTCCCAAAACACCCTAAGCACCCCCTCCCTAAACACCCAAAACACCCTAAACAGTCCCTCCCAAAACACCCTAAACACCCTAAGCACCCCCTCCCTAAACACCCAAAACACCCTAAACAGTCCCTCCCAAAACACCCTAAACACCATGAACACTTCCTCCCAAAACACCCTAAAAACCCTAAACACCCCCTCCCAAAACTCCCTAAACACCATGAACACTTCCTCCCAAAACACCCAAGCAAATATCCACAAATAAGCACCAAATAGCCCAAACAACAAAAAATGCCACAAAAACATTTAACAAAAATACCACTGAAGATACCGCTGAAGATACAAGATAACCCAGACATCAACAATTACCCCCAAAACACAAACAACCTACACATACTCTAAAAACATTCCAAGATGAGGGAGAGACTGTTTACAGCTACTATAATGTAAGGGAAAAGTGGAACTAAATGTGATAATAGTTATCAATAAATAGCAGAATGTAACTGCTGTAACAACTTGCTGTGGAGTAATCAAAATGGCCGCCGTGGATTTGGAGTTCACGCGAAAGCTACAAAGAAAAAAACCAAGCTGGTCTGAGTAACGTTGCAGGAAATCGCAGGAGATATTTGGGCTCTGGAGCGTCGTCTAGAATCCTTCCGATTAAAAAAAAAACGTAATGGTATTTGTACTTCCAGGCTGCACCTATTAACATTATTATGCATTGAATATTTTGAATTAACATATTCATCCTCTATTGAATAACATTCTAATCAATATTCTATAACTAAATATTCCTCAGATGAATCTCATAGCCAAATTAGAACTGTGTAGCATTAAATGGTAACCATGCGTGTAGTGGCTTTGTAAGGAATGAGCGGCTAATTACAGGAGCCTCATCAGGACGTAGAAACAAACCCGGCCAATTAAACGGCTCCTTGTTAGATTGATGGGTTTTGGCTGACGGTGTGGTGTGTAAGAGCAGCTGCACCTTAACCTTGGAGAGAGGCAGCGAGTGGGTCGATAACACGGGAAAGAAAGGCAAGCGATGCGAGACGACCTGTCGTGAGGAATTATGCTCGCTAACCTAGCAGAGTGTGTGTGTGTGTAATCATGCACGAGTGGGTGTGAGCATAGATGTTTCTGACTCACATAGGGATTGTGTGTGTGTGTGTAGCAGCAGGTGCTTGTTTGCTGCATGTCTTCTTATAAGGACCCAGGTGGGAAGAAGAAATGGGCCTCCAGAGGACTGTGTGTGTGTGTGTGTGTGTGTACACTTGTAGATTCCTTGCCAATCCTTTGGCATGAGGACACAAGAGCTGGTTTGTACTGTATTGTATTTCATCACACTCATTTTACAAACAGTGATTAGGAGCTAAAAACAGTTTGCTTTGCGTGATGTGTTTTGTAAGATATTTATGTAATATTAGTAGCTGACGTATGAAGATAAACATTTCAAATACATACGGTATATTTCTGGCATTTGGCAGACGCTCCTATCCAGAGCAGCTTACATTTTCTATTTTAAACAAATGAGCAATTGCTCAAGGGACCAGAAATGGACCCTTGGTGGAAGTGGGATTTAAACTCACAACCAGTGGGTCCAATACCTCAACCACTACGTTACCTCATCTCAAAAGAACACACACACACAAAACACATGTTATGGTTCAAATGTAGTTCAAAAATGTGTGTTAGAATTTACACAATACCTAATCCCGTACATTACAGATGTAAGACTTAAGTCTGGACTTGAACTGGAGTCTAGTCACAAGATGATATCTTTAGTCAAAATCCATCAACTGGCAAGACTTCGCAACAAACAATTTAATAATTTAATAAGTGTGAGGAAGAGTTGGCCCTCTGGTGGTGTAGCAGTGACATGCCCCTGTCCATCAACCCGTCTATTGGATAAGCAACAAATTTCTGAAACAGCACTCACCTTGAAACCCATCACCATGAGCACAAGCACACTGGGGCCGTTCCAGTAACCGCAGGACTTCCTTTATTACCCCCATCGCGAGCGTATTCTTTTGTGCTTAGGCTAGCGATACAGCTGGTTGCGTACAACCACCCTGGGGGCAATGCGGTGTTCTGTGAGGGGAGAAAATCTCCAAACCTTCAGGATCTCTGGGACGGTATATTCTCTAAGTGGAGTTTGATGTTTTTTGAGCACTTTACCTCTCTCGGTGCCACTACTGTTACCACAGCAACAGGGACTGCCTCTCTTTAATAACTCAATGGGGAAGAATCCACTGAATCTCAGGAACCGCAAACAATAGAGCTTTTCATAATCGATTTCTGCCAGAGTTTTATTCAAACCCCACTGGTTATGTTCGAACTCACAACCTTCTGATCAGTAGCCCAATATCTTAACCACTCATTAACCTGTTCAACATTATTCACCAGGGGCACTTGATGAGGGTCAGTCCTCACGCTGCAGGAGCCTAAGGAGTCTCTGGGTAAATGTGAGTATCTGGTCCTGGTCCTGTTCCTGAGTGGTGACCCTCTGTGGACAGACCAACCAGAACAAATGCTCTTCGGTAGATGGACAGCGAGCTGCCAGCTGAGGCTCTCCTGTTAGAACAGCTTGGATGTGTAACAACGTGGCTACATGCCCTGTGTTATGATAAAATCCAGCTGCAGGACTTTCTGGGGCTAATTGTCTCTCGATAATAGCAGCAACAATCAAAGAATCTGTCACACCCCATATGTGACTGCTGAAAATTCTCCTGCTGTGTTGTTTTATTAAAGCTCCATTTGTCTGGGAAGGTGCTGAAGATATTCAACCTTCAGTGACACCACTGAGAGAGAGTGAGAGAGAGAGAGAGAGAAAGAGAGAGAGAGAGAGAGAAAGAGTCAGACAGACAGAGAGAGACAGAGAGAGAGAGACAGAGAGAGAGAGAGAGACAGAGAGAGATAGAGAGAGAAACAGACAGACAGGCAGCACGAGAGAGAGAGAGAGAGAGAGAGAGAGAGAGAAAGAGAAAGAGAAAGAGAAAGAGAAAGAGAACGAGGCAGACAGACAGAGAGAGATAGAGAGAGACAGAGAGAGAGAGAGAGAGAGAGAGAGAGAGAAACAGGCAGGCAGCACAAGAGAGAGACAGACAGAGACAGACAGAGAGAGCGAGTCAGACAGACAGACAGACAGACAGGTAGACAGAGAGAGAGAGAGAAAGAGAGAGAGAGAGAGAGAGAGAGAGACAGAGAGAGGGAGGCAGACAGGGAGCATGAGAGAGAGAGAGACAGAAAGAGAGAGACAGACAGAGAGCACAAGAGAGAGACAGACAGACAGACAGACAGAGAGGGAGAAAGAGAGAGAGAGAGAGAGAGAGAGAGAAAGTGTATGATTCACCAACCTTGCCTCTTGCCCTTTTGATGTATTTCTGCTTCAGGGTGATTGGTCATTAATTAATTCATTCATTAAAAAAAAAGAATCGTACTTTTGCTGGAATGAATAAATGAGTACGAGGAGAACGAACCCATCTCCTGAAACTTCTCTCTTCTGTATAAATAAAAACGTCCCAAGAGCTACGACCTCTAACTCTGACGTTTAATCGAACCTCAGCATCAAAAAACACTTTAAATACCAGCTGTATATATTAATACACTCATGTTTTGGAAGGAGTCTCCAGTGTCACTGCTTTGTTAGACATCTCCTGACTTCCATAGCAACAGAACCAACTTCTGTGACCTAACGCTATAAAGTTAAACTCCTCCTCCGTCACGGCCATCACACATCCGCCTTTCACACGAACGCAGAGTCACGGGGTCTACGGTTAAACCATCAGGTGAAGGTTCGAAAGAGTGGGCTTGTTAAAGGAGTTGCTTTTATGACACACATCCCATAGGCAGAGACACAAGCGTCTTTGTTGTTGTTGTTGGATCGTTTGTGTGGGAAGAAAATAAATTCCTGGCTGAACATTTTCATACGTCGGTTCTTTGATTTCGGGTTCTAACGCAGAGTGAATCATTCAGCATGAACATCAAGACACGCAAGAATCCATAGTTAAACTCCAAAATATCTCGTACATGGAAGGAGCAACAAACAGGACGTTTTGGAGATGAACTTGATGAACTCATGAGATCTTTACATGGACTAGAAAAAATGAGCACACCCCAAGATCCCAGTGATCTGTTCTCGAGACCTACTGAATCCATCCTGGTGGATGAATTCTCATCACTTGATTGGAGGACACTCGCTACTGAGGATGCATCCCATACATCCCACTCCAAGTGTTCTGGGTTCCCAGTGTGACCACTTCTTCTTTCCGGACCTGCCTGATCCATCCAGATTGTCGCTTGGTGGTGCTCTGGATAGATCTGTGTTGACAGCCTGTGACCAGGGGACTGCTGTGGACAGAGTCACTTGGAGACTATCACATCATCACGGATCCGCCGTTGCATCTGTCAGCTTGTGACAGCAAGGACTTATACCTTAGTCTATAATGACCCCAGAAATCACACTGACCTACTAGTTCCTCATGAGCCCTTGGTTGCTGTTGAAGAAAGGACATTATTTACTTACATTATTTACTGTCCAGTGTCACCCAAATGAGGAGGAGGTTCCCTTCTGAGTCTGGTTCCTCTCAAGGTTTCTTCCTCATATCATCTCAGGGAGTTCTTCCTCGCCACCGTCACCTCAGGCTTCTCATTAGGGATAAAATAGTAACTTCTTAATAGTAATTTCTTTCTTTTAAAGGGCACTTACTTTCTTTCTTTCCATTCTTTCTTTCTTTCTTTCCTTAATTTCTTTTCTCTATGTTGAGACAACACCCATTGTTAAAAGCGCTATACAAATCAATTGAATTGAATCTTTTGTAGACGAAGATGAAAAGTTTGTCCGGCATTTTTTATGTATTTTTTTCAGATTTTCTATAAAGGAACATCATAACTGAGCATCGATGAGAGACCGAGATTGAGAGAAACCATAAAAAAATGGCCGCCTCCCTGATCAGCACCCTAACTAGCGGACTAAGGCGCGGATTGAGACACAGCCTCAAGTGTGTACTGATGAGCTGCTGATGAAGTGCAGGTGCGAGCACTCAGGCGAGATGCAGCGACGTCACCAATGAGGCTGAGCCAATTAAACACCGCCCCATACGAGTAACGTCTGGTTATTTTGATTAATCGCATGCTCTGATATTCCAACAATTTTTAGTATGGCTCCACATCCAGAGGCTCAGTCTGAGCCAAAACAACATCTTTCATAAAGATTTACTGAAGACATTTTTAGGGCGGTAGATCATCTTGGTCCAAGGTTTTTTTTTTGTTTTTTTAATCAACATTGTGTGTGTTCTTTTCAAACTAGGCCAGGAGATGTTTAATCCCTCTAAAAGAGAGAAAATGTGGGGCGTCTAAATAAGAGGCCAGCGATGGTATTGACCAGATCTCTCCATTGTGTGGTGGAGTGAAGTCTATTTCACAGTGAATGAGGGAGGGAAAAAAAGAAAAAACGACCAAACACAATGGATTCTCGGTGGTCATCTATTGAAAGTAGGTTACAGCAAGACACAGGGTTCTTTCTTTTTCTAATTCTGTGTCAGTCTGAGGTTCATACAGCATGTGCGAAGGGTTATGTAAGATAAACACTCACTGATAAATGGATACACGCTTCGGGAGGGCGGAGCTTCAGTGGCAACAAATGAGAAATTGGGCCGGTGAAATTGTATTCAAATTTTTGGTTTAAAGGCATTTATTTGCCCTCCTGAAACCATGTCACAGTTGAATAATCAACAACTTATTCTGGTAGAATTGTAATAGTATTGCTAGGGAAGAAAAGGTGTTCCTCAGGGCTCTGGTTTAGGGCCGGTCGAATTGTATTAGAATTTTTGGTTTAAAGGTTTATTTGCCATCCTGAAACCATGTCACAGTTGTATAACCAAGAACTTCTTCTGATAGAATTGTAAGGGGGGGGGGGCGTTCCTCAGGGCTCTGTATTAGGGCCTCTTTGATTTTGAACTTTCAATAGATTTGGGCTTTGAATTTTTGTGTTCGCGTGTGAAAGCAAGCCATTTTAGAATTTTTTTTTTGAAAGCTCAAAGATTAGCAAGTCGGACTGCATTTTCACAGAATAAAAAAACAAAAATTAGCATTAATTTGCTAAAGATAAAGCCAGTAGCACAAACTGAAAGCAAACTTTGTTAAGTCTGGTCATTTTATCCTATGTGGTTGCACGTAACCTAGCTCAGTGCTTATCTTCTGCATCGTAAAGGCGAGTTAGCTTGAGAATCATCTGATTTATTAATTAATACGGTTTCAAGAAAACAAATTGGTGAGATAAATAAACGTTTCTGTACTGACACATGCTGAGAACACAAGCTTTTTCAGGAGCACATCTTCAGCCCTGTATGAATTATTGAGCAACACGGTGGTCTCGTCCGCGTTACTTCCAGTCGGCTACGTCGAGAAAGGCTGAAACAACACACACACACACAGAGTCTATGTTTTTTAAAAGACCCTCCTGTTCACCAAAACATGACTTCACCTCATGTGGTGTGTATGTGTGTGTGTGTGTGTACGTGTGTGTGTGTGTGTGTGTGTGCGTGTATGTGAATCAGTCATGTCTACGGGAAAGACGTCTAAAGACAGACATCATTTATTCATTCATTCATCTGTAGGATGTGTTTTATTCGAGTCAGGGTGCGAGGATCCAGAGTCAATTCTTGGAACTCTAAATAGGAGACGGGAATTTTACAGATTGTTTGTGTGTGTGTGTGTGTGTGTGTGTGTGTGGGCTTAACATATACTCTAAAATCTCGTCATGTGAAGTTGGTGTGACCCGTGTGTGTGTTCCTGCACTATGCATCTAAACACACACTCGAGATGAAGGGAAAATTGACAAAAGCTCAAACTGTGCCGTCTCTCCGAGTTCTGATTTAGTTCAGAGAGAGAGAGAGAGAGAGAGAGAGAGAGAGAGAGGAGATGCATTAAAAGATAAAGCACCTTACATTATTCATAAACGCATTTCCACAGATGAAGCATAATTTTACACACACACACACACACAAACACACACACACACATTGACATTTCCTTAGAGTAAGTTCAGATAGGTCTAAAAAATATTTGACTATAAGCAGAAAGTTTGTCTGTCTGTAGTCAGAGAGAGAGGAAGAGAGAGAGAAAGTGAGTGAGAGAGAAAGAGAGAGTGCGAGACAGACAAGAAGAGAGAGAGAGAGAGAGAGAGAGAGAGGGAGTGAGACAGACAGACAGCAAGAGAGAGAGAGAGACAGACAGAAAGAGAGAGACAGAAAGAAAGAGAGAGAGAGTGACAGACAGAGAGAGAGAGAGAGAGAGAGAGAGAGTGACAGACAGACAGACAGACAAGCAGACAGAAAGAAAGAGAGAGAGAGAGAGAGAGAGAGAGAGAGAGAGGGAGTGAGACAGACAGACAGAGAGAGAGAGAGAGAGAGAGAGGGAGAGAGATGGAGATGCCTCACTGCTCAATTAATTGACCTTCTGTGCCGCTAGAGTCCTAAAAGGCTTTTTCAGCATGGGTTTGCCTCACGTCACTCCTATGGAAATGTCTTTACACACACACACACACTCACACACACACACACACACACACACACACACACACACACTCACACACACACTCACACACACACACACACTCACACACACACACACACTCAAAAAGGTCTTTCCATCACGCAATAATAAACCCTGCTGTCAAATTTTTAAATGTTACATTTTGCACTCTGACTTATTTATTTATTTAATTGAAATACCTTTAATTATGTTAATTATATGAATAATCCTGTTACTGTATGAATGTATGAATGAGTGAATGTGAACAGTGTTACACACAAACAACGGAAAGTGACAAATGTGTTGAAATCATAAACAAATAAATAAATAAACAAAACTTTGATGTTAGTAAATAATTTAGTCCATTAGTAAGCTTTATCGAGGAACAGACAATCCCTTCAGCTGCATGACTTACACAGGAATTAGCCATACACTGAAGGGAATGCCTCAGGAGTTAGCTTCATAGTAAACAGGCTAAGATGTGCTAATGTTAGATTAAACATGCTAAAGGATTTAATAATATTATAATAAACAAGCTAGGCCACAACAACAACAACAACCAGGAATTGGCAGTACACTGAAAGGGCTAACCCTGGAGTTAGCTTCATAGTAAACAGGCTAAGACATGAAATGGCGGTCGATTAAACATGCTAAGACATGTTTCTAATAAACACATGAACTAGCACTAAAGTAAACGTGCTAACACATGAACTAGCACTAAAGTAAACAGGCTAACACATGAACTAGCACCAAAGTAAACTGCTAACACATGAACTAGCACTAAAGTAAACTGCTAACACATGAACTAGCACTAAAGTAAACTGCTAACACATGAACTAGCACTAAAGTAAACTGCTAACACATGAACTAGCACTAAAGTAAACTGCTAACACATGAACTAGCACTAAAGTAAACTGCTAACACATGAACTAGCACTAAAGTAAACTGCTAACACATGAACTAGCACTAAAGTAAACTGCTAACACATGAACTAGCACTAAAGTAAACTGCTAACACATGAACTAGCACTAAAGTAAACGGGGTAACACATGAACTAGCACCAAAGTAAACTGCTAACACATGAACTAGCACCAAAGTAAACTGCTAACACATGAACTAGCACTAAAGTAAACGGGCTAACACATGAACTAGCACCAAAGTAAACTGCTAACACATGAACTAGCACTAAAGTAAACTGCTAACACATGAACTAGCACCAAAGTAAACTGCTAACACATGAACTAGCACCAAAGTAAACTGCTAACACATGAACTAGCACCAAAGTAAACTGCTAACACATGAACTAGCACTAAAGTAAACTGCTAACACATGAACTAGCACTAAAGTAAACTGCTAACACATGAACTAGCACTAAAGTAAACTGCTAACACATGAACTAGCACTAAAGTAAACTGCTAACACATGAACTAGCACTAAAGTAAACTGCTAACACATGAACTAGCACTAAAGTAAACTGCTAACACATGAACTAGCACTAAAGTAAACTGCTAACACATGAACTAGCACTAAAGTAAACTGCTAACACATGAACTAGCACTAAAGTAAACTGCTAACACATGAACTAGCACTAAAGTAAACTGCTAACACATGAACTAGCACTAAAGTAAACTGCTAACACATGAACTAGCACTAAAGTAAACTGCTAACACATGAACTAGCACTAAAGTAAACTGCTAACACATGAACTAGCACTAAAGTAAACTGCTAACACATGAACTAGCACTAAAGTAAACTGCTAACACATGAACTAGCACTAAAGTAAACTGCTAACACATGAACTAGCACTAAAGTAAACTGCTAACACATGAACTAGCACTAAAGTAAACAGGCTAACACATGAACTAGCACTAAAGTAAACTGCTAACACATGAACTAGCACTAAAGTAAACTGCTAACACATGAACTAGCACTAAAGTAAACTGCTAACACATGAACTAGCACTAAAGTAAACTGCTAACACATGAACTAGCACTAAAGTAAACCGGCTAACACATGAACTAGCACTAAAGTAAACTGCTAACACATGAACTAGCACTAAAGTAAACCGGCTAACACATGAACTAGCACTAAAGTAAACTGCTAACACATGAACTAGCACTAAAGTAAACAGGCTAACACATGAACTAGCACTAAAGTAAACTGCTAACACATGAACTAGCACTAAAGTAAACTGCTAACACATGAACTAGCACTAAAGTAAACAGGCTAACACATGAACTAGCACTAAAGTAAACTGCTAACACATGAACTAGCACTAAAGTAAACTGCTAACACATGAACTAGCACTAAAGTAAACTGCTAACACATGAACTAGCACTAAAGTAAACAGGCTAACACATGAACTAGCACTAAAGTAAACTGCTAACACATGAACTAGCACTAAAGTAAACTGCTAACACATGAACTAGCACTAAAGTAAACAGGCTAACACATGAACTAGCACTAAAGTAAACTGCTAACACATGAACTAGCACTAAAGTAAACTGCTAACACATGAACTAGCACTAAAGTAAACAGGCTAACACATGAACTAGCACTAAAGTAAACTGCTAACACATGAACTAGCACTAAAGTAAACTGCTAACACATGAACTAGCACTAAAGTAAACTGCTAACACATGAACTAGCACTAAAGTAAACTGCTAACACATGAACTAGCACTAAAGTAAACTGCTAACACATGAACTAGCACTAAAGTAAACCGGCTAACACATGAACTAGCACTAAAGTAAACTGCTAACACATGAACTAGCACTAAAGTAAACTGCTAACACATGAACTAGCACTAAAGTAAACTGCTAACACATGAACTAGCACTAAAGTAAACGGGCTAACACATGAACTAGCACTAAAGTAAACTGCTAACACATGAACTAGCACTAAAGTAAACTGCTAACACATGAACTAGCACTAAAGTAAACTGCTAACACATGAACTAGCACTAAACAGGCTAACACATGAACTAGCACTAAAGTAAACAGGCTAACACATGAACTAGCACTAAAGTAAACTGCTAACACATGAACTAGCACTAAAGTAAACTGCTAACACATGAACTAGCACTAAAGTAAACAGGCTAACACATGAACTAGCACTAAAGTAAACTGCTAACACATGAACTAGCACTAAAGTAAACAGGCTAACACATGAACTAGCACTAAAGTAAACTGCTAACACATGAACTAGCACTAAAGTAAACTGCTAACACATGAAGTAGCACTAAAGTAAACTGCTAACACATGAACTAGCACTAAAGTAAACTGCTAACACATGAACTAGCACTAAAGTAAACAGGCTAACACATGAACTAGCACTAAAGTAAACTGCTAACACATGAACTAGCACTAAAGTAAACTGCTAACACATGAAGTAGCACTAAAGTAAACTGCTAACACATGAACTAGCACTAAAGTAAACTACTAACACATGAACTAGCACTAAAGTAAACTGCTAACACATGAAGTAGCACTAAAGTAAACTGCTAACACATGAACTAGCACTAAAGTAAACTGCTAACACATGAACTAGCACTAAAGTAAACTGCTAACACATGAAGTAGCATGAGAGTAAACAGACTCATCAGGCACTAGCATTTAATGTAAACAAGCTAACTGTACTAGCATTATAGTAAGCTTAGTGTTGAGTGAAACATTCAGAAAATCTGAACCATTAAATTCACTGTGACATCTGACAGCCTAGTCACTCACACACACACACACACACACACACACACACACACAGAGATCCCACCTAAGCTCTTCTTTACGTAATAAAGACATTTCAAATCATTTTAAAATCACTTCCCCATCCTCTGAGCCAGACTTGCACTTTATTATTCATAAATGTGTCATAAACATTTCGCCTGAACATGAACGCGCTGCTATTTAGAGTCGGCCGCGGCGCCGGTGGTGGCTCCAGCTGTGCTTTGTGCTGCGTTATTACTCAGATGTTATTACTCATGGGGAGGATCGTGTTTATGGAGAAGATTAGAATCATCGTGAAGACGTGTTCGTGATGTCGGTTAGCGCCATGTGTGTTAGCGGTACATTCAGAGCACACGGTTATAACTCTTATAAAATTGACATGCTATAACTCTGACACATAAAACTAGAATATTAGCATAACTCTGCGCCAAGAAAAAAAAACCCAGCCAGATTTAGCACACTCAGGTGAGGATCTGAGGCTAACAAGCTACGACTTTATTGCTAATCTCTGAAATGTTAGCTAGCATGATAATACCTGGTGATACAAACTAGCAGAATCCTAATGGGTGTGTTCCTCAATACAAATTACCTCAGGAAATACAAAAATTACCTCAGCAAGTACAAACATTATCTCATGAAGTACAAACATTACCTCAAGAAGTTCAAAAATGACCTTAGGAAGTATAGAAATTTCATCAGGATGTACAGACATTACCTCAAGAAGTACAAAAATTACCTCAGGAAAAACCAGAAATTACCTCAGGAAGTATAAATATTACCACAGAAAATACAGAAATTACCTCAGAAAGTACTCAAATTACCTCAGGATATACAAACATTACCTCGGGATGTACAGGAATTACTTCAGTAAGTACAAAAATTACCTCAGGAAGTATAAATATTACCAGAGGAAAAAACAAAAATTACCTCAGGGAATACAAAAATTACCCCAGAAAGTACAAAAAGTACCTCAGAAAGTACTCAAATTACCTCAGGATATACAAGAATTACCTCAGGAAATACAAAACTTAACTCAGGATGTACAAAAATTACCCCAGAAAGTACAAAAATTACCTCAGGAAGTACAAAAATTACCTCAGAAAGTACTCAAATTACCTCAGGATGTACAATAATTACCTCAGGAAATACAAAAATTACCTCAGAAAGTACAAGAACTACCTCAGGAAATACAAAAATTATCACAGAAATTACCTCAGGAAATACAAAAATTACCTCAGGAAGTACAAGAATTACCTCAGGAAATTCAAAAATTACCTCAGGAAATACAAAAATTACCTCAGGAAGTACAAGAATTACCTCAGGAAATTCAAAAATTACCTCAGGAAATACAAAAATTATCACAGAAATTACCTCAGGAAATACAAAAATTACCTCAGGAAGTACAAGAATTACCTCAGGAAATTCAAAAATTACCTCAGGAAATACAAAAATTACCTCAGAAAGTACTCAAATTACCTCAGGATGTACAAGAATTACCTCAGGACATACAACAATTACCTCAGAAAGTACTCAAATTACCTCAGGATGTACAAGAATTACCTCAGGACATACAACAATTACCTCAGAAAGTACTCAAATTACCTTAGAAAGTACTCAAATTACCTCAGGAAATACAAAAATTACCTCAGGAAATACAAAAATTACCTCAGGATGTACAAGAATTACCTCAGGACATACAAAAATTACCTCAGAAAGTACTCAAATTACCTCAGGAAATACAAAAATTACCTCAGAAAGTACTCAAATTACCTCAGGATGTACAAGAATTACTTCAGGAAATACAAAAGTTACCTCAGAAAGTACTCAAATTACCTCAGGATGTACAAGAATTACCTCAGGACATACAAAAATTACCTCAGAAAGTACTCAAATTACCTCAGGAAATACAAAAATTACCTCAGAAAGTACTCAAATTACCTCAGGATGTACAAGAATTACCTCAGGAAATACAAAAGTTACCTCAGGAAGTACAAAAGTTACCTCAGGAAGTACAAGAATTACCTCAGAAAGTACTCAAATTACCTCAGAAAGTACTCAAATTACCTCAGAAAGTACTCAAATTACCTCAGGAAATACAAAAATTACCTCAGAAAGTACTCAAATTACCTCAGGAAATACAAAAATTACCTCAGAAAGTACTCAAATTACCTCAGGAAATACAAAAAATACCTCAGAAAGTACTCAAATTACCTCAGGATGTACAAGAATTACCTCAGGAAATACAAAAGTTACCTCAGGAAGTACAAGAATTACCTCAGGAAATACAAAAATTACCTCAGAAAGTACTCAAATTACCCCACAAAGTTTAGATCTGTAGGAATTCTGAAGCAAGCATCTGAAGTAAAGTGTTGTGTTGAAACTGTCACATTTTTATAAAGTTTATCCTGAATTTGTCGTGTAAAAAAGACTCTTGTGGGATTTACAATTAGTTCTTAAGAAGATTTTATTTCCACAGAAAGAAGCACTTACCATCCACACAGATGAGGATCGAAGCAGCCTCGAGGCGGTGGCGCTACACATGGTGCTAATGCTAACGCTAGCAAAGATGGACGCAGGAAGATGGAAGTGTGTTTATAAGAATGTTATATAACTTCAGTGAAGTTCAATGAAATAGAAGCTAAAATTCTAAAGCTAAAATAAAATAAGGCGTGAAGGTGAAGGTCATACAAACATCTGCTTCTAAAAGTTTTCTATCAGGATCGAGCTAGTTATCAGCTCAGGGGTGAAGTCAACACTCCAGGACTCAGATGTGTGTAGGGGGGAGTGTGTGTGTGCATGTGTGTATGTATGTGTGTGTGTGTGTGTGGGGGGGGGTAGAGTGAGCGTGTGAATGTGTGTGTGAGACTATGTGTGTGTGGGGGGATTGGGGGCGGTGAGTGTGTGTAAGAGTGTGTGTGAGTTATGGGTGGGTGGGTGAGAGTGTGTGTGAGTGTGTGTAAGAGTGTGTGTGAGTGTGTATGTGGGTGGGTGAGTGAGTGTGTGACATGCATGAGTGTGAGTGAGTTTGTGTGCGTGCATGTTTGTGTGTGTGTGTGTGTGGGTGAGTGAGTAAGTTTGTGTGCATGCATGTGTGTGAGAGTGTGTGTGCATTTGTGTAAGTGTGTGTGTGAGTGTCTATGTTGGTGGGTGGGTGAGTTTGTGTGCATGCGTGTGTGTGAGTGTGTATGTGGGTGGGTGAGTGTGTGTGCATGCGTGTGTGTGATTGCTTGTGTGTAAGAGTGTGTGTGAGTGTGTATGTGGGTGGGTGAGTGTGTGTGCATGTGTGTAAGAGTGTGTGTGTATGTGGGTGGGTGAGTGAGTTTGTGTGCATGCATGTGTGTAAGAGTGTGTGTGTGTGTGTAGGTTGGTGGGTGAGCAGACACACAGATCTGTCAGAAATATGGCAGTACATGAGCATGGGGAAGCTGCTGCTGTGACAAAAAAATCTTTGGTTCCATATATAGCAACCAACCACACACACACACACTCAGAGACTGAAAGAGAGAGAGAGAGAGAGAGAGAGAGAGAGAGAGAGAAAGAGAGAGAAAGTCCTGGTTTGTTCTGTTCTGTTCAAAAGGCCATTAAGTCAATGAGTCTCTGATCCGATTAAAGGTGGGTTAAAAAGGGGCACATATTCATGCACGAACACACACACACACACACACACACACACACACACACACAGATTAAAAGCCTACCCCTAACACCTCACTGAAAAACTAATTACAGATCCCGTGGTGAGGTTTAATACTGCATTCTATCAAAACTAGCTAAATACCACATTAGCGATAGAGCATGAAGTTAGCTTTCTAGCATCAGTTCATCCCAGGAACTAGCATTATGGCAACACGGCTAACCCACGGTTTGTTTATCAGCTTTGTAGTAAATTAATGAACTAAAACAGGCTAAGCAGATACCAGATAGTAGCAAATTAGCTTTAGCTTAACAAAACTACCTCACACTCTAAACAGATACTGTGTATTAGCAGCATTTTAAACAGATTAGCTAGCACTAAGATAACACAAACTGACTGGAAACGTAAACACACTAACACATAACCTAGCATCGCAACAAACCGCTAATTTTCATATCATAATAAAAAAGTTGATCTATGAACTAGCATTATAGCTTTTAGGTTTTTCCAGTATACATGCTAACTAACAAACTAGCATCACTATACTGAGCCTAACACACACACACACACACACACAAATTTTAGAAGTTAGCATTACAGTAAATAGGTTGCTATATGAACTAGCAAAGGAAATATTATTACAGTAAACAGAGTAACTTAGTAAACTAGTTACTGTAAACATTCCTGTGTTAGTAAATAAAGTATAAACTAGTTTTAAACAGGTTCACAAAATAAACTAGCATAAGAGTTCACTGCTAAACACAAGAGCAGTTTCTACTGATTTAACACATCACTTCACGTCACACCAGGAATGATGCTAGCAGGTGTGTGTGTGTGTGTGTGTGTGAGTGTTTTTCTGTGACATTTCTGTGTGTGCATGTGTGTGAGAGTTTGTATTTGTGTGTGTATGCATGTTTGTGTGAGTGCTTTTGTGCATTTGTGTTTCTGAGTGTGTGTATTTGTGTGTGAGTCAGTGAATGTGGATGAGTGTGTGTGCATGTGTGTGTGTGTTTGTGTTTGCTCATGAGTGTGTGTGTGTATGTGTATAAAAGTGTGTATGTATGTGTGTGTGTAAAGGTGTTTCTGTGAGTGTGTGTGTGTTTCTGAGAGTGTACGTATGTGTGTGAGAGCATGCGTGTGTGTGTGTGTGTGTGCGGGTGTGTTTCTGAGAGTGTGTGTGCATGTGTGTGTTTGTGTGTGTATGTGTGTGCGTACGTGTGAGTTTGTGTGTATATGTGTGTGCATGTGTGTGAGTTTGTTTCTGTGAGTGTGTGTTTGTGTGTGTGTATGTGTGTCTGAGAGTGTGTATGTGTGCGAGTGTGTTTCTGTGAGTGTGTGCGTACCTGTGTGTTTGTGTGTGTGTGTGTGATGCCCATGAGACACAAAACTCCTCATTTCTCCTCTTCCAGCCTGCTTCCTGCTCCCTGTATTTTTCCTGCAGGCTCATTTACATGAAATTGATTTGGCTAATCGGAGCATCGGATTATAAACTTCATTTATTCACAGACTGTGTGATGATGTTGCTTTTGTTTTCGCTTGTGACGACGCTGTAGTGGGAATTCATTAAGCAGCTGATGAACTCTTCACTCCTCCAACACTTCCATCTGCAGTGACAGTCGTGTAACGTCACGTCACATCAGACCCACATGAGAAACTCTCCAGACCAGCAGTGTGAGTGGATCAGATCTGTGTGTGTGTATATGTATGTTTGTACACTGTGTTGCCAAAAGTATTGGGACACCCCTCCAGATCATTGAATTCAGGTGTTGTTTTTCAGGGGTTGGGCTCAGCCTCTTAGTTCCAGTGAAAGGAACTCTTAATGCTTCAGCTTCATACCAAGACATTTTGGACAATTTCATGCTGTTTGTGGGAACAGTTTGGGGATGACCCCTTCCTGTTCCAACATGACTGTACACTAGTGACCAAAGCAAGGTCCATAAAGACATGGATGAGTGAGAACACCTCATAGAACACCTTTGGGATGAATTAGAGCAGAGACTACGAGCCAGGCCTTCTCGTCCAACAACAGTGCCTGACCTCACAAATGTGCTTCTAGAGGAACGGTCAAACATTCTCATAAACACACTCATAAACCTTGTGGATCCTAGAAGAGTTGAAGCTGTTATAGCTGCAAATGGCGGGGCAACTCCGTATTACATTCAAGTGCATGTAAAGGCAGGCGTCCCAAAACTTTTGGCAATATGGTGTGTGCATGAGCTAATTCAGGATTCAAGCATTACAGCTTAGTAAGTAACTTTATATGTGGAATTAATATAAATTATTAGCTCAATAATTAGTAATTAAGCCGAAAATACTCGTGTAATTAATACTCCATGTAATTTTTTATTCATGTAAAAATACAAGTATTTTTGCAGCCATTAAATGAATCATCACTCTCAAAATGTTCACAAATGTACAGTATATATATATCACGTATCATAGAATTGGCTTTAAGAATTTTATGAATTTTTTGTCTTCTCTTTCACCCTTTACTGTTCTAATATTGTTGTATAAAAGCCTACAAGAACCATATTTTGGGGTTATACTGATAACTTCATGAGGTTTACCTCAGGTTTATTGAGATCCAGCTCACAAACATGCTAAAGCTAACAGCAGCTTGAAACAGGATTTTCCAGGACGGTCTGCCATTGACCCTCTGCCATTGACCTTTCACCCAATGTGTGCTGGGATAGGCTCCAGCAGATCCCTGTGACTCTAATTAGGAATAAAGCGGGTATAGAAAATGGATGGATGGTCTGCCCGTGATGATTGAGATTCTTATAGAAACTTAGATCATTACTATAGAAATGTACCAGAACCAGCGCTTTGATATCAACCTGTAGGTCACATCACAGTCGGGAATTACAGAAGCTATATTGTGTGCCACCTTCTGACCGATCGGATCCGAGCACTCGGAAACGCCGTGGTAGAAAAGTTGAATAAACGTCTCCTAGGAAAACTTTATGCCTTAAAAAATATCAGATCTGGAGGAAGAACAGAGTATCTGAGCTGCTGTTATCATACGCTAAAAGTCATTCACACTTTCCGTCCAATCAGATTTGAGAACACAACAATTGTTCACACTTCTTGCGATCACATGACTCCGTATTATTACGACTCGCTAGCTTGTAATTTCTCACGATTTAGCGCGCTCTCACACCCCTGATTAGCCGTGTTAGCATGACTCGCTCCAGTCGTAAAAGTAAGTAGTGTTTACACGGACGCTAATCCACGTGGCGGGAAAGTCAACCGGTTTACATTTGCCTTAAGTAACACTTATGATAATACGCTTTCAACTTCAAACGCTCTTTTAACATGACTCAAGCCCGAGAAATGTCACCGCAGGCAGCCGGAGATTTAACGCGCGACGTTCCCTTAAATCGGTGGGGGAAAGAAAAATACAGTGCCAGCACTTCATTCAGTATTCATTTAATTCAAGGACATCAGTGAGGAAAAAACTGATTTACAAACATACAAACAGCTGCAAACAAGAGAATTGTGCTTTCTGTAAATGCCGAGAAAAAGGGATTATGGATGTCTAAGAGACCAGAGATGGAGGAAGAGGGGGGGGGAAAGTGTCCAGGAAAATCATGCAGTCTTTTTAAAGGGATTTGCATTTTTATGTGCAATTTTTTAAAGTGGACGTTTTCTCTTTTTTTTTTTGGGTCAAACATCCAGCTCGAGTCCTCAGATGAAGAAATCACGACACGATGAAACAGAAGACGGTCCCAGGCCGACGTGGCAAAGACGGGATTCTGTATATATCCTCGAAATTTTAAGCAAAAATCATCCAATACGCAAGGGGGAGGAGCTTGTGGTCAGTTTTCTAAATGTAGTTATCAGGAGTCTTTTGTATGTTGTATGAACTGTTTTTAAGCTAGACAGAACTGTCACTAATCACTATCTTGTGTTCTTGGGGCGAATTTCACACTAGTTCTATGTAGAGGGCGGGGCATGGGTAGTAGGTTCAAGCATTTTCAAGCTATTTGCTGCCAGCATGCCTGTTTTGGGATACATGGCGTATCATTGCGCACAAATCTTTATCAGACATTCTGGTATAAAAACTGATCAGGCATAACATTATGACCAGGGCCAGGTGAAGTGTATAAGACTGATGATCCCCTCATCATGGCACCTGTTAGTGGGTGGGATATATTAGGCATGGTGAACATTTTGTCCTCAAAGTTGATGTGTTAGAAGCAGGAAAAATGGACAAGAGTAAGGATTTGAGCTTTGAGTTTGACGAAAGGCCAAATTGTGATGGCTAGACCACTGGATCAGAGCATCTCCAAAACTCTTTGGAGACTCTTCAGTCTGCAGTGGTCAGTATCTATCAAAAGTATCCTTTAAGTCCTGCAAGTCGCAAGGATCTGCTGCTAACATCTTGGTGCCAGATACCACAGCACAGCTTCAGGGATCTAGTGGAGTCCATGCCTTGACGGGTCTGGGGACCAACACAATATTAGGCAGGTGGTCATAATGTTATGCCTGATTAGTGTATATTCCATTTTTGACCAATACAACCACACCATCATGAAACAGGAAGTAAGATGAACCAATCATATTTCGGCCCTGAGAACCGATGGCTTCTACACACGATTCAGACCAAAACCACTGTCTGGTTCAAAGTGATCAGATTTTCAGAAATCAGTTTTGACACTTCTTTTACAAATCTACCATAAATTTAAAGCAAATAAACCTCTTTATTTTTCCTGAGTAGAGGTTAGCAAGTCATTTGATTAGGATGAAAGCTCCGCTGGTTCGTACCATTGGTTCTGGTTGGATCTGGTTGCTTCTTCCTAATTGGAAAAATGGAGAATTTATACTGAAATATCATTGAATTGAATTTCTTATGCTACATCTACACTATAAGTATATCTAAAGGTATTTGACCATCCCAGTCCAAATCCATGGATATTAATGTCACAGGCTTTACACCTATATCAGCCTCATCTTTTCCATTAAGGTGTCTATGGGAAATTTGTGTCCATTCAATCTGAAGAGTTTAGCTTGTGGTAAAGATGAAGCATGCTACGACAGTGCAAAGTCAATGAGCTCTTGAGCATTCAGCTTTTCAGTTCTACTGTCTGTCTGTCTATGGAGATCTATGGATATGAACCTTTGGCCAACAACTTGATCAAATCGTGACATTTGTGGTGTGAAGAAATTGAACTTTCTTAACTAGCGAGGTTTTAGACATCTTAAACCGAAGTCTAGAACCATGACATAAGAAGGCAGAGGCTGAGATAAAGGAAAGAAACGTAAATACGAACATTTCCATGTAGGTTTGTTTAAAATAGATTTGTGACTTTTTTTAAACATCCGATTTGTTTTGCCAGACCAAATCGAGAATGTGTTCACTCCTTGTTTTTCTGGCTGAATGGAATCAGAGACTGGTGTGTGGGTGATTCAGTGAACGGTTGGATTCGAGTGATTGCCGTGTCTCTGCCTGGTGGTGGAACGTGTGATCCGGTCGGCTGTCATGCGAGGAAGCTGATGAGAGGCTGGAAGAAGAGACCCATTGTTCCGAGCACACACACCAGCACGAACACCCACAGGAAGATTCGGTCAATTACCATGGCAACGTACTTCCAATCGTCCTCCACCTTCGAAAGAAAGAAGAAGAGAACAGGAAAGAGGAAGTTATCGGATCGTAATTATTATGAAAGCAATGGGAACGTCGGTGAGTGACACATCCCCCAGCTACTGCATCAGAACAGGAGTGAAGGAAAGACAGCGGGGTAAAGAAGGGGGTAGAATTTCCATATCAAACACCGAGTTCTTCACGGAGGGACGTAAAAGCTATATTTATATACACAAAGCTCATCTGTATGTGCTGATATATTCTAACAAGGATATTAGCTGTCTGTGACATCACGGTGAAGTGACGTGTTTGGATGTGTCTTAGGCTTTATCCACTGCTCTAGTTGGAGGAGAAAGAAAGAAAGAAAGAAAGAAAGAAAGAAGTAGTTACATAGAAAGGAGACAAGGAAAGAAAAGTGGAGTGTATGTAAGAAATAAGAATTGAGGGATAGAAAGAGGGATGAAAACTCTAACCCTAAACCAAACCCCTAACCCCAAATCCCTAAACTTAAACCCAACCTCAAACCCTATTCATGAACTCTAACCCTATCCTCTAACCCCTAAACCCTAACCCCAACCTTAAAACCTAACACTAAACCCTAACCCCTAACCTTAACCCTAATCGCTAACTCCAAACCTTATCCTAGACACTAACCTTAAACCCTAACAAAATGAAGAAGAAAAGTGACTTGAGAAAGGTGGATGAAAGAAAGAATGGATGGAGTAAAATAGATTTTAAAAACCGGTGGTGTGTGTGATCACACCTCTTTAGCCTTGTTGCGGCTCCTCATGTTCTCGGCGATGTACTTGACGCTCTCGATGGCCTGCTTGATTTCAGGCGACACCACTGAAAACGCCACCACCGTGTTAACAGCGCTCAGCTGCCGACTCTGCTTCCCACAATCCCCTTCGGGAGGTTCCTTCAAGGGATGACATGGACAAGGCCCTTTCTTTACCTCCCCCTCCCTTGCTTTCCCCTCGCCAAACTCCAAACAGTTGCTGCAACTGTTCTTCCGTTTCTTCCCTTCTCCTTCCCCTGACGATCCCTCGGGCAGACTTGCTTTTCCGGAGGATTCTGACTGGTCCATGGGACGTCTCATGAGCATAATTCTGGGCAGAGCTCGCAGGAAGACGGCTCGCACCCAGGAGGGCATGGCGTGGGTGGTGGGAGTGCGGTAGTGCACGTTGAGCACGAAGACGGTAATGACAATGGAGAGTGTTACGAAGATCATGGTGAAGAGCAGGTACTCGCCAATCAGGGGGATGACAAGAGAAGTGGACGGGATGGTCTCGGTGATGACCAGGAGGAAGACAGTGAGGGAAAGGAGGACGGAAATGCAGAGTGTCACTTTCTCGCCACAATCAGACGGAAGATAAAAGACCAGGACAGTCAGGAAAGAGATGAGGAGGCATGGGATGATTAAGTTGATGGTGTAGAACAGAGGCAGGCGGCGGATGTAGAAGCTGTAAGTAATGTCCGTGTAGATCTCCTCACAACAGTTGTACTTGATGTCGTGCTTATAGCCTGGAGCATCGATGATCTCCCACTCACCGCTCTCCCAGAAGTCCTTGATGTTGACCTTGGAGCCAATCAGCACCAGGTCGATCTTGGCTTTGTCGTAAGTCCATGAACCAAACTTCATCGAGCAGTTCTGGTAGTCAAAGGGGAAGTAGGTGATGTCCATTGGGCAGGAGGACTTGAAGATTGCTGGAGGAACCCAGGTGATGGTGCCATCATATTTCAGCAGAGCTTTGGTCTTGTCTTCCACCAAGAAGTCACCTACAGCACTAGGAAAACAAGGTGGTTAAAGATGGTCCACATATAATTTAAGACATTACAGTACTCTCATTTTCTCTCACTTTCTAGAACTGTAATTTAACCATTCAAAAAATTAAAGCAAAAACTCTACAGCTCAGTTATAGTGATGCTTACTTGTTGTAGAGTACAATGTCAGGCCTCCAGATCTTATTGGATGGAACCCTGATGTACTCAATGCCATCGAAATCTGCTGGGGACCATTTCAGTTTGTAGTCGTTCCATATCTATGACGCATAAATGAAACACAATTAGTTGACACCAAAATGGGAAGGAAACACTGTCAACAATTTGCGAGTTTGAACCTCTGTCTTGATTAGCAGGATGGTATTACTCTCTCTCCTGTCAATCAGAGTAACACTGGACAATCAAATATGCAATAGAGGGCAGATGTTATGGACTTTGTTCTCTGAAGTAGCCTGAGCAACAGTTTGAGAAGACTGGGTGGCTGGCTTCAGGTGTCTCAGAGGAAGCATATGCTGGCCTTCACACTCACTGGTTGTACATGGTTGGTCACATGGTTCAGCTGTAGGGCTGAAACATGTACAGCATTTAGCAGACACCCTTACACAAAGTGTAGGGCTTTGCTCAAGGCCCCAGCACTGGCATCTTGGTGGTCTTGAACTCAAGACCTTCACATCAGAAGTCCAACATCTTGACCACTAAACTACCACCAGCATAGGTAGTAGGAGTTAGCCAGTAGAAAGAATTGAGCTGATAACCAAACTACGAGGAATTGGAGTTCAAAAAGTATATTGGCATTGTTAGGTCCGAGATACACTATATTGCCAAAAGTATTCGCTCAGCCATCCAAATAATCAGAATCAGGTGTTCCAATCACTTCCATGGCCACAGGTGTATAAAATCAAGCACCTAGGCATGCAGACTGTTTTTACAAACATTTGTGAAAGAATGGGTCGCTCTCAGGAGCTCAGTGAATTCCAGCGTGGAACTGTGATAGGATGCCACCTGTGCAACAAATCCAGTCCTGAAATTTCCTCGCTCCTAAATATTCCACAGTCAACTGGCAGCTGTATTATAAGAACGTGGAAGTGTTTGGGAACGACAGCAACTCAGCCACGAAGTGGTAGGCCACGTAAACTGACGGAGCGGGGTCAGCGGATGCTGAGGCGCATAGTGCGAAGAGGTCGCCAACTTTCTGCAGAGTCAATCGCTACAGACCTCCAAACTTCATGTGGCCTTCAGATTAGCTCAAGAACAGTGCGCAGAGAGCTTCATGGAATGGGTTTCCATGGCCGAGCAGCTGCATCCAAGCCATACATCACCAAGTGCAATGCAAAGCGTCGGATGCAGTGGTGTAAAGCACGCCGCCACTGGACTCTAGAGCAGTGGAGACGCGTTCTCTGGAGTGACGAATCGCGCTTCTCCATCTGGCAATCTGATGGACGAGTCTGGGTTTGGCGGTTGCCAGGAGAACGGTACTTGTCTGACTGCATTGTGCCAAGTGTAAAGTTTGGTGGAGGGGGGATTATGGTGTGGGGTTGTTTTTCAGGAGCTGGGCTTGGCCCCTTAGTTCCAGTGAAAGGAACTCTGAATGCTTCAGCATACCAAGACATTTTGGACAATTCCATGCTCCCAACTTTGTGGGAACAGTTTGGAGCTGGCCCCTTCCTCTTCCAACATGACTGTGCACCAGTGTACAAAGCAAGGTCCATAAAGACATGGATGACAGAGTCTGGTGTGGAGGAACTTGACTGGCCTGCACAGTCCTGACCTCAACCCGATAGAACACCTTTGGGATGAATTAGAGCGGAGACTGAGAGCCAGGCCTTCTCGTCCAACATCAGTGTGTGACCTCACAAATGCGCTTCTGGAAAAATGGTCAAAAATTCCCATAAACACACTCCTAAACCTTGTGGACAGCCTTCCCAGAAGAGTTGAAGCTGTTACAGCTGCAAAGGGTGGACCGACGTCATATTGAACCCTATGGATTAGGAATGGGATGTCACTTAAGTTTATATGCGAGTCAAGGCAGGTGAGCGAATATTTCTGGCAATATAGTGTATCTTGCAGAGATATTCCTAGAAATTAAAGTAAAGATCCCTGTATGAAAGAAATGGTTTACTTGCAATATTTCACCAGTTGTCTGTGGTTCTGTTGGCTGCAGATCAAATCAATTTGGTGTGGGAGATTCAGTGTTAGATTGGTTTCAGACTGTTTTGTTCATTTCCCAGCCACTAGTTCTCACCTATCCCGGTACCTTCCAACTGGTAAGGGGTGTAGAAAAGCACATGCTTCCTCTGAGACATGTCAAGCCTCCACATCTCATACTACTGCTCATGTACAGTACACACTCGGATACATGACCTCAGAGGTATTCATGACTGGTTAGTGTCACTCTGATTGACAGGAGATAGCTAGCACTATCCCTCACACTCAAAGAGCATTGCCAATTTTACTGTCTTGGATTCCTGGCTACAGGAGTGGGATCGCCAGGATTCTCAGCAACGGCGTTTTTCTTTTGTGCGACTCGTCCTGGCTATTAAACAACAGTATCTCTGATATAAATAAATTTTGTAGTGTAGATTTATTTTATTCTTGTGATCAAACCATTTAAATACGAGACAACATATGACAATTTGATATTAAGGCCATTAGAGTCACATAAATCCCGGCATAGAGCCCAAATCAGCAGGTTTTTCATCTTGAACACGAACATCTCAATCATTCATAATTCTCTCTCTCGGTTTCTTTCCATCTCTCCCTGAGATCGAGACAGTCACTCATCGGGTTATGAATTATGCATTTATGTATATAGACGTGCTGTGTGTCTACGCATAACAGTCACTGATCATGAACAGGACGTGATTCATGACTGATACTAACAATGTGTCCACACACGGTACTTCAGAAACATACTCGTGGTACAACAGGAGAAATGCCGTAGCCATCCTGTGATAGTGGGGATGTGAAGAAAAAGAAAAATATTTCGCTCAAACAGCATCGATTTACATGTAAGATCTGATTCGATGCAAAATTGCTGCCTGTAAACAGCATGGCGTTTTATATCGGTGTAAGGTCCTCACAAGGATAAAGAACACAAATGTGTGTGTGTCTGTGTATTACAGGTAGGCGATGAGGTTTCTGAAAACATTAGCTGACTATTCATTTGTCATGAATGCACATTAAAAAGGTTAATTATTTCACAAGATCTTTCATGCCTCGTGCCCTTTCCCTTTCAGTGAATAATCGTTTTCGTTCCTATTGGCCCTGACAACTGATTTAGCTAAGAAAGTCTCAAATGTTGCCATTGCAACAAGTCAAAAAAAATCATAAATGCTATGAAAAAAAACGTTATAGCTTGCTAAGCATTGAGACAGTATAAAGGCTCTAACATCACAACATCTAACAACACAACCTGAACCACTTTTTCACTATAATGTCAACTTAATATCTCACCAATTCAAGATATTATCATCATTTTCGCCTAATGCTCAAGTGGTTAAGGCTTTGGGTCGTTGACCGGAAGATCAGGGGTTCAAGCCCCAGCACTGCCAAGTTGCCACTATTGGGCCCTTGAGCAAGGCCCTTAACCCTCTCTGCTTCAGGGGTGCTGTTTACACGGCTGACCCCTTGCTCTGACCCCAACCTCCAAGGATGGGATATGCGAAGAAAGAATTTCACTGTGCTGTAATGTACATGTGACAAATTTCTCTAATATCATATTGCTTTATCTTGCTAACTTTCATTCATACAATGATCTAGTCACGTGACAGCAGCACAATCTCCTGGGAGTTTTTCCTTACTAGAGTTTTCACAGAGCGGTGCACAAAACAAAAAATCCACGGCTTGAGAAAGATCACTGCATGGTCACAATGCCTCGAGCTAACAAGAAGCCTAGGGTAACTCAAATAATTACTCTTGACTACCGCGCTGTGCAGAAAAGCATCTCAAGAATGAACAACACACCAAACTCCTGAGGAGAATAGGCTAACTCCTAAGGAGAATAGGCTAGTCTTTAAATGTACTGTACTGGTGCTTTTTATTTGAACTACATGGGGGAAATATATATGAATTATTAACAACTAAATGGATTTCCGCCAGAAAGACTGTAGAGTTCACAAGTTCACAAAGTGCAGATAGTGGGACTCTTAAAGCTCTTGTCTTTTAGCGTTCTCTCTGACACTCACATACATAAAACACTGTCTGCTGTATCAGCACACACACACACTGAAACACCTGATCTCTCTCTCTCACTCTCTCTCTCTTTCTGTTTAGTCAATAAACAAATATCTCATATAACAGCTTGGTAGGAAAAAAGCAGTGCATCAGAATTTACATTGATTGAATGAAATGTTAAATTCATGTCACAATCGAACTGTAAACTAATCCACTCGGTGTAACCCCGCCTGACCGTACGCAGGGTCTGTATGTCATTCATTCATTCATTCATTCATTCATTCATTCATTCATTCGCATTGAGTTTCTCCAAATGTTATTACAGTATGTAGTTTGATCCTAATCGCATTTCTGATATCTAATATAAAACGAAGTGCATTAAACAGCTGACTTACCTGCTGATTGAACTCCAAATACACACACACAATTTCCTGTCCTACTGTATTGACCGAATGTGTCTAAAAACTGACTTACTTGCATAACACACATTAGTGTGTGAAAAAAACAAACAAACAAGAAAAGCCAACTGTATCTGGGTCTTAGATTTTAACAAGAACTAAATCTTCCAGAGAAAAACCCCAGCTGCATGTTGGCGTTTGTAAGCATTTCATTAATATAATGGAATATTTTACATAATATTAGAAATTTACAGTCTCACTCACAATAGCAAAAGGTATTATCCAGTCAAGCGTTTCTGTCATTTCTGCTTCAAAATATATTTGTTTAGAAAAGTGACATTTCATTCCATTTGGCAAATATCTGTCGCTTTAGTGTTCATCGATAAATTTGATATTGAAGCTATCAACAGTGTCGCGAGATCTGGACAGCTGAAGATTGCTGTAATTCAGTCCGAGATGCTTTTCTGCTCACCGTGGATGGACAGAGTGGTTCTGTGTGGATTCTGGTTAGAATCCTGAACCAGTCTGGAAATGTGGCTGGATGAAAATCCCAGAGGATCAGCAACATCTGGCGCTAATTCTAAAACAAAGCACTCACTCACTGTTTTTTTTTCTCCATCCATCCATCCATCCATCCATCCATTTTCTATACCCGCTTTATTCTTAATCAAGGTCACGGGGGTCAGCTGGAGCCTATCCCAGCACACATTGGGCAAAAGGCAGGGGTACACCCTGGACAGGTCGCCAGGGCCAGACATATAGATGGGCAATTTAGAATTACCAATCAGCCTAATGTACATGTTTTAGGACTGTAGGAGGAAACCAGTGTACCCGGACTAAACCCATGCAGGCACAGAAAGGCCTGTTTGAACCCAGGACCTTCTTGCTGTGAGGCAACAGTGCTAACCATGAAGCCACCATGCTGCCCTGTCCATTTCTTCCTTAGCTAGCACTCTAACTTGTCATCATTTTGTACTACAGTCATACCCCACCCTACGTCATTAATTGGTTCCAAGAGACGAGACGTAAGTTGGAAATGCAACTTTGCTGTATATGTTACCTATAATGACACGTGAAAAAATATATGTATTTTCTTGTTTTCTAAAAAGAATTTTGTTTAGTTTGGTTTTCTTAGCCATTTTTCATTGTTACTATGTGGCAGAGGGACCGACTTAAGGTTGTGTAAAGCGCCGTAAATTGGATTGAATTTTTCAGTTTAATATTTAAGGATGAGCGACGTAAAGCCGGAATCGACGTAAGTCGAAACGACGTAAAACGGGGCACTACTGTATAAGTAAGCAGCCGTTTCTGCATGACCAAAACATGGGACCGGACCGGGTTAGCACTTTTCCTTAAAACCTAAATTTTTAGATTTCTGCACTTTTACCACAAACATATACCTGAACATGAACCTATAGATCACTCACATGTCGTAGCCACAGGTTGGTCTCCATTATCTGATTGACTTCGTCCTAGAGTAGAAGAGATAGAGAGGGAAAGAGAGTACAAATTGTAACGTCCTAATACAGAACAACACGACAAATCCACTTTTCTCTTTAACAGGCTTCGCTTGCTGATTTATCATTGATTTTAAAAAAAACCTCTGAGGTAAAATCTCTTCCAAAACACCATTAACGTCATTAATTAAATGTCTCTGTCGAAATACTTATCTTAAATCTCCATTAATGCTCGCATGCTTGCGAATAAGCTAGCTAAACACTTATGCTTTTAAGTATCTGGTGTGCTAACTAGCTAAGAAGAACAAAATATTAGGTGTGATGATATTATTTATCAGATTCTGAGGTGAAATCTTTTCCATTACTAAAAAAAAAAAAAAAAAAAACTCCTTCCATTAATTAAATGTCTCTGTTGCAATGCTAATAGTAAATTTACCTCAGTGCTTGCTTGCTAATAAGCTAGCTAAACACCCACCCTGTGAAATATCAGGTGTGCTAACTTTAGGCTAAGTAAAAAAGTAATATTAGTATCTCAAAATGAAGTAAAATCTGAAGTAAACTCTTTTCCAAAACTCCTTCTGTCACCTGCTTTGTTTGACTTTCCTTCAAAATCTGTTTGCTAGTAAGCTAGTAAACGTATTAGCATGCTAATTAACAGGCTTTTTAGATCTTATAGAAATGGAGGAATGTGATAAATAAAACAGGAGGTCATGAAAATAAAAAAAGGAAAATACCTCCTGGTTAAATTCCTGCTGTTGCTCGATGCTCGAGTTCATCTAATGAACGTCGTTTGTAAAGCATTTAAAAATGTTCAAAGCTAAGCTAATAGCTAGGTGAGGGCTCGTGAATGAAAGCATGTTAAAGCCAATATGAGAATGCAGGCTGGAGGTCTGTTCAGGAAAGGAAGCTTGTGGCCGTGGATAGATAACTGTGGAGAGGATAATTTAATCTGCAGCTCTAAGCGCAGTGTCTGCTCCACATCATGGGAGCTGAGAGTGGAAATTTCAGCCCTATTGCACTCTCTGACCTGCTGGTGATGGAAAAAAACGTTTCGTTTCAAATTAAAAAAATAAAAAAAAGTGCTGCAGGAATTCTCCTGGAAGTGGACAGTAAGATGCCAAGGCTCTAAACCTTCATCTGATACGAACTGGAACGTGACCATTTTCCGGATCATATATCCATCCATCCATCCATCCATTTTTTTTATCCCCGCTTTATTCCTAATTAGGGTCACGGGGGTCTGCTG
>NC_080738.1:5074836-5122336 GCF_019097595.1 Hemibagrus wyckioides | reverse complement strand
TTATAAAACTGCAGTTCTTAATTTAACACAAGAACAGACACGGTCACACCAGTGCTACGGTCAAGAGTGTGAACCTGTACTGTAAAGTGTTTTCTGACGCTGTAGGTCTCGGCTCAACACTCATGGTGAAATAAACACCGTGAATACAAACTTGGTGTTAAGTTAATTCAACACGAAACAACACAAAACTACAACGATCCTCAGGTTAACCCGAGCAAAACCAAACCTGAATCATTTTCTTTGTTCAGTGAGCTCAGGAGTCATTTTGGAGGAACAAAAAAAAGTTTGGAGGAAACCCAAGATGGAATGAAACGGGAACAAATGTCTTACTGCAAGATAATATTTATGATTCGTTCGGTATTCAGGTTCATGCTGTATTTAATTCCAGGAACTCCCCTAGTTACACTCCCGGTCAGTGAAGACAAGTGGATCATTGAGTCGATTCAGTGATTGTTTTGACACTAGGAGTCATTTTAGAGGAACAAAAAAAAAAAAGGTTGAAGGAAACCGGGAAAACCCTAAAGAAACCCGAGATGGATTGAAACGGGAACAAACCTTTTCCTGCAAGTCAGACGATTCGTGTTGTGCAAAAAGAACCAGAAATAAACACCAGAAAAAGCCGTCAGTAATTACTCAACATCCTAAAGGCTAATTACTCATTAACAAAGCAGCAAAACATGAAGCGCACGACTGTTATAAAACAGCGGCGGTTATTAAAATCAGATTAAAGCGTTTTAGGAATGCGCTTCAGGACAGGTTCGACTTACTGAGCGTGTGCAGCAGGTTAATGGGGTTTGGAGTTCGTGGGCTTGACTAATAGAAAAGTGATATCAAGTCCTGTTACTGTCCTAGCGTTCGCACACACTGACATCTGAGGTGAGGACTTGAGGTAAATAACATCCGTTTATCCAGCCATTTTCTGTGGCACAGGGTCACAGAGCACAATCACACACAACCGAAGAGGAAACCGGACTACACGGAGGAAACCCCGAAGCAGGAGGAGAACACGGAAACTTCACACAGAGAGAGAAAGGAATCAAACCCACAGCCCTGATGGTGTGAGGTACACGTACTAACCCCTTGCTTTAAGATGAACTGCACTCAGAAACAAAGCTCATCACTGAGCTGATACCAAGAACCAACAACCGGTACGTTTAACCCAGGGACATGGACCTTGTTGAATTTTTGAGTACCTAAATGTTCAAGTTTTCAGGTAAATGATGATGATGATGATGATGATGTAAACATAGTGAAGATACACAACATGTTCCCTCCATGGTCTCACCAGAGAAACAGGGAAATTTATTTTAATAGGTTGTAATAGTGAGAAAATGAAGGTAAAGGAATATTTAAAACCTTTAAGTGCTTTAATAAAAATAAATAAAAGCATTAATATAATATTAATTAAATGATTTAAATGCCATTGTCCATGGTTATGTTGGACCTGTCGTTTTAGTCATGTAGGTGAATTGTTTATTCCGAATTATTTCCTGTAGGAATTTCCTGTCTAAATAAATCTGAACACAAACAAACAAACATATATACACACAGACTGTGCATAGGTTTTATTCCGTATTAAATCGTGCCATGTTCTGCGGCATCTCCAAACTTTTCAGTTCATAAATTAGTTCCTAAAAACTCATTTCAGAAAATCCGATTTCAGCTCAAATCACACAAACAGTGGCTTTGAACGACTAAAACCTAGTGTGTAAATAAAAACATCTCGCACACAAACTACAGACAAACCTTAAACCCGTCCAAAAAATATCTGGAGTCTCTTACCGTGCGCCTCGAGCAGAAGGAAAAACACGACCAAAGTGTTTCTCCTGACCGGAAGCGTCATGCTGCTTTAACAGTTAATCCTTACAATGCTGAATTCCTGAATAAAACAATAAAAAATAATAAGCAACACACCGACAAACAAAAGATGAATAGAGATATATTCCGAAGCTGAGCGTCGCGATGTTCCGCGCACCGGATACTGTAGAGGAGAGGAGAGTTGAGATGATTCGATTCACCAATGAGTCGACTCCTGTGAATCGGTTCTTGTTCAGAGAGTCGCGGGGAATCGAGTAACGAGCACGATGCTTATTTTTGTTGTTGTTGTTTTCCCCCCGCATGTTGATGCATTTTTATTCGGTCGTAATTGATCAATCACAGCAAAGCAAAGACGTTTATATGTATTTTTTTTTAATCTATTTAAAAAAAAAATGTTTTGTTTTGTTGATTTTCTAAACTAGGCTCAGAATCATTTGCATATATGATAAAGCAGTGTCATTTCATTGTATATATATTTATTTTCTTCACAGTTTATGTTTATTAAATAGGTTTGGTTTTCTGTACCTCTGTATTCGCACTTCACACAAACTTCTGAGCAGGACGTGGAGCTCCTGTAATGAGCGAGAAAAAATGTTCTCTTGATGCATTTTAGCGATAATGAGATACGAGTCTGAAGCTTAAGAGGATAAAGTGATGTTGTGGTCTAAAATAACGTTATTACACAAATCCCTATTACCTGTATTACCTACCTGTAATGATATATATATATATATATGTACACTATACTGCCAAAAGTATTGGGACACTCCTCCAAATCACTGAGTTCAGGTGTTGTGTTTCAGGGTTTGGGCTCGGCCTCTTAGTTCCAGTGAAAGGAACTCTTAATGCTTCAGCTTCACATCAAGACATTTTGGACAATTTTGTGGGAACAGTTTGGGGATGACCCCTTCCATAAAGACATGGATGAGTGAGTTTGGTGTGGAGTCCTGACCTTAACCTGATAGAACACCTTTGGGATGAATTAGAGCGGAGACTGTGAGCCAGACCTTCTCGTCCAACATCAGTGCCTGACCTCACAAATGTGCTTCTTGAGGAATCAACAATAAACACACTCCTAAACCTTGTGGAAAGCCTTCCCAGAAGAGTTGAAGCTGTTATAGCTGCAAAAGTCTATATTCATGTGCATGTAAAATCAGACGTCCCAGTGTGCAGGCCAGTCAAGTTCCTCCACACCAAACTCACTCATCCATGTCTTTATGGACCTTGCTTTGGTCACTGGTGTACAGTCATGTTGGAACAGGAAGGGGTCATCCCCAAACTGTTCCCACAAACAGCATGAAATTGTCCAAAATGTCTTGGTATGAAGCTGAAGCATTAAGAGTTCCTTTCACTGGAACTAAGGGGCCGAGGCCAACCCCTGAAACACAACACCTGAACTCAATGATTTGGAGGGGTGTCCCAATACTTCTGGCAATATAGTGTTCCATCCAGGCTGTTTCCACCACGTGTCCGGTGTCCCCCAGGGAATCGACTCTGGATCCATTGCGATGCTGACCAGATTAAGCGTTCACTGAAGATTAATAAATAACTTTAATGCAAGTTGTCAAATTTAAGATGTCCATCTCAGAGAATCAATTATCTAGCTGATTCACTTCAACGCTTCAAATGAATCGACTCAGTGAGGTGAGTCAGACTGGACATTAGGGTGGAGATATTCGGCAATCCTTCGACTTTGGGGAGGCTGAAATGTGTCTTGTGTGTCCATCAGGACATATCAGGGTTTTGAAATTAATTTAGTGACAAATAAACTTTATACATGTCCAAATGAATAAATAAATAAAAATAAATAAATAAATATTAAAAATAAATAAATAAATATTAAAAATAAATAAATAAATATTAAAAATATTAAAGATTTATTACAGAATGATTTCTTCCAAAATGTTACAGATCATTGGTGTTTTTTTAAACACTGTGAAAGCATTTCTGTAAATCTAGAGTAATTATTTGACAGCAAAAAAAATATAATATTTACCATTTTCTGTAGTAAATATCCAGCACGATGCCGGCAACTCTGCTACCTGTGAACGACTGTAAATTTCACACGACTGCTCAAATGTAGCTGAATTTCACAAACGTCAGAAAAGATTAAAGGCAAGATTTCAGGAGGTGTAACTCTGTCCTTTCCGAACAGACTCAGTTGATAAGGTACAATCAGAAACACGGTGTGTGTATTGATGGAATTCAGCCTCCATTAAAGAAAAAAGAGCAGTGTTTATGAAGGTTAAACCCACCTCTGATTACAGGCGAAAGAGCAAACACTAATCCCGTGCTCCTGGAAGAGCGAGAGCTTTCAACTGTGTCAGGCTGATTACACACACACACACACACACACAGAGTCACGGAAAGAGCACTGCAAAAACATTCCTAATTCTGCTTTTCCTGATTTGTAAATAACTCCTTGTTTAATGACACTGTGTGTGTGTGTGTGTATACACACTAGGGGGCACCACACTCTCTAACCCCCCCCCCTTTGCTTTTTTATTTTATTTACATCTTTATTTATTGTCATCATTCTAAATTCTTTAATCATCCACCATCAATACAGCGTCCCTTTAAATCAGCTCGCTGTCTACACACACACACACACACACACACTTCCAGGCAAAGTGCATTACTTAAAAGTATTACTCATTTAAGAATAGGAATTCATAGTGATGCAGAAATAAAGAAAAGTAAATATATTATTGATTCATTTATTATTTTTTATGAGCCCTTGTGGATGGCCAATGTGTGGAGAGCAGCTGTGGCTCAGGACTCAGGACCTTATGTGATTCAGTCAAAACACAGGTGCATCACACACACACACACACACACACCTGAGAAGCCATGAGAATGGGAGTTTAGGGTCAGCTCCAGTCTGTCTGGATTAAATAAAAAGCTCTGAAAAGAAATAAGTTGAAGTGAAATCATTTGACAGTGAAACAGCGTCAGTGTTTTCAGATGATTAGAAAATGAATTGGAAATGATCACGTACAGTCTGCAGGCTGCTCTGTGACGCTTCCAGGGTATCAGGAGTGTTTCAGCTCGTGCCATAGGGAAGCTTTCTAGTGGTCTCGGCTCTGCCGATTGAACGATGTGGTTCATTTCGTCAGGTCTGGACCGTGGACAGTTTGTCCAGATGGAGCCAGCACTTTCATACTGACAGAAGATGGCCTGTTGGCTGAGACGAGGATTGTGTTTAGCAGACGTAATGCTGCGTTTAAAGCTGGAACTAGGAAATCACAAGGAAGGACATTCCTCAAGCAAATGATGTCACATCAGCAGCGAGCAAAGCTTCACTTCATATCTTTACACAAGCATCTGCTTTAGATAAACGAACATACAGATGAGATAAATCTGCTGGTTTAAATAGAAAAATAAAATCTCTAATATCAGCCGGCTTGATGCTAGCTCCTTGAAAGTCTGTTCTCTGTAAATCTTAACCTTTTATCTACTTAGGGTCAGAGTTCAGGGTCAGCCGTGATATGACATGAGCCTTACTCAAGGACTCGGCAGTGATGGAGCAGGAACTGCGGTGGGGGGGGGGGCTTTGTGATCGATAGCACATTGAACCTTCGCTGCTTTTGTTTCGTTCTCGCTCATTTGGCTGATGATTTTATCGAAGGTTTACGCACAACTGAAGCAGGATACAATGGAGCAGCTGATACTTATACTATACATATTTGCCAAAGATTACAAAAACATCTCTCAGTCAAATTATTTTCTGATGTCTTTTACCCATTTTTCACCCAAATGAAGATGAGGTTCCCCTTCTGAGCCTGGTTCCTCTCAACATTCTCAGGAAGTCGCCGGAGGCTTGCTCATTAGGGACAAAATAGATACTTTATCATTTTTTCCCCGTCTCTGTTTCTATACTTCTGTAAAGCTGCATTGAGACCATGCGCATTGTTAAAAGCGCTATACAAATACACTGAATTGAATTGAATTTTGATCGTCAGCGCAGCAAATGAAGTAAGAACTTCACCCCTCGTACCCCAGACCAGCTTCTGGCTCTCTGTGGGTACATGTCCTGCGTCCCATCTTTAATTTACGTCTTCATAAAAGCAAGAAACGTCCACTCAAAGAACCATTAATGTCTTTTCTCCTTTCCTCTCGGGTTGCTATTTTCACCTCTCTCCTAGCGCTACCTTTCTCTCTCTCTCTCTCTCTCTCTCTCTCGCTGTCGCTTTCTCTTCCTCTCATTGCCACAGCACACCAAAATGCTCTTTCCCTGTTCGCAGCAGGACTGCTTGTATTAAAGATGGGACTATATCTATATCTATCTATATATATATATATATGTATATAAAACATTTCATGGAAGGACCTTTTTCCTGCTCTGACATAAATAATTCATTTCACATTCATCCTTAATACCTGGCTGAGTGGTTTTTATTCTCTCTGCTAAAGGAAAGAAATCTGGGCTCTCACTCATCCGTTATGAGGAAACAAGCCAAGAGATACAAGGGTTTGGGAAAAAGAACGTTCGGATCTCTAGTTAATCAGCGATATGTTTCATGACCTCAGTACTGTACGGTTCTATGTGGTTAAAAATGGCTGACTGTAAATATGAGACGTGAGAATATTGGGGTCCTGTAGGAGTTATGATAGGCCATTTCTGCTGCTGACACCAAGGTCTAATGTAACTGCCTGTGTGTGTGTGTGTGTGTGTGTCTTTTTGCTGAGGCAATGTGGATTGTATTATACTAAATCATCAGCAGTCTCACTGATATCTTCTCAATCCTCTCTAATATGAATGGATGACACGCTTCTGCATTTATTAACAAATATTTACACTGGAACCTTCCGGAAAAATTGTTAAATAAACCTGTCATTATAGGAAGGATCAGGATTGGGAGCTACTGTATTATGTTGAGGAACCATAGAAAAAGCCTCTGGCTCTCATAAGCTGCACATTAATGCAGGAAGCGACAATAAGATTCTCTAAACATCCCAAAAGCAATGATGCACTGAAGGAGAAAATAATGGTCCATGTTTCTAAACCTGTCGTTTTCCCACGTCATCTACTGTTAAACTTAGGATAATGATTCTAAAAAAAAAGAAAAGAAATGCTCTCCAGAGTCCTCCATGTTACAGTTATAAAGGAAGATGTAATTTAGAAACTAGTCTTGATTTGTGGATGCATTAAGGACAGTATCTGTGGTGACAGCTGCTGTGTAGAAGCTGGATTTAAAGAGATAAAAGAAGGATCAATCTGGTTTTATGTGTATACTAGGAGCCAGGGCAGATATTAAACAGAGACAGTATGTCTGTCTCTCTCTCTCTCTTTCTGTCTGTCTCTCTCTCTCTCTCTCTCTCTCTCACACAGGTTCAATTGAGACCTGGATGTGAAGCTGGACATTGTTGTGGTGAGAGAGTGACCATCACCCCTCTGTTCTTCTGTCAGTGAGACCAGACTCATGGTAGCTAATGCAGAGCTAATTTTTAAAAAGCTTTTTTTTTTTTTTTTTTTAAATGCGTCAGAAGCACTTTGGAAGTGTTTTAAAAGCCTTCGCTTAGCGCCGTCGGAGCATTATCTCGGAGTGCTGTGTGTGCAAACACAGCGCCGTCAGCAGAACGAGCGAGCGGATGTAGTGTTCTCCGACTCTCTAGATGCGGGACCCTGATAATGCTCGAAGCATCGATCCAAATCATTACAAATCACTCACACTGCAATTTGTGTTGTATTGTTTTCACTGCAGTAATGGAGAGAAGGTGAGAGTGCAGGCACCTCTGGTGGTGTTAAAACACACTTGTGTGTGTGTGTGTGTGTGCTTAAGGATTTGTGCAGCAGGTTCAAATCCCGAGACTGTCAGAAAGTTAAGCTTCCTTCAGTGTAACAAACACCGAGGCCACACCTCCTTCACAGTGGCTGACAGAATCAGAGGCCACACCTCCTTCACAGTGGCTGACAGAATCAGAGGCCACACCTCCTTCACAGTGGCTGACAGAATCAGAGGCCACACCTCCTTCACAGTGCCTGACAGAATCAGAGGCCACACCTCCTTCACAGTGGCTGACATGATCAGAGGCCACACCTCCTTCACAGTGGCTGACAGGATCAGAGGCCACACCTCCTTCACAGTGGCTGACAGGATCAGAGGCCACACCTCCTTCACATTGGCTGACAGGATCAGAGGCCACGCCTCCTTCATAGAAGACGACAGGACGAGAGGCCACGCTCCTTCATAGTGGATGACAGAACCAGAGGTCACACCTCCTTCATAGAAGATGACAAGATCAGAGGCCACGCCTCCTTCACAGTGGCTGACAGGATCAGAGGCCACCCCTCCTTCATAGTGTATGACAGGACCAGAGGCCACCCCTCCTTCATAGTGGATGACAGGACCAGAGGCCACCCCTCCTTCATAGTGGATGACAGGACCAGAGGCCACCCCTCCTTCATAGTGGATGACAGGACCAGAGGCCACCCCTCCTTCGTAGTGGATGACAGGACCAGAGGCCACCCCTCCTTCGTAGTGGATGACAGGACCAGAGGCCACCCCTCCTTCGTAGTGGATGACAGGATCAGAGGCCACGCCTCCTTCACAGTGGCTGACAGGATCAGAGGCCACGCCTCCTTCACAGTGGCTGACAGGATCAGAGGCCACCCCTCCTTCACAGTGGCTGACAGGATCAGAGGCCACGCCTCCTTCACAGTGGCTGACAGGATCAGAGGCCACGCCTCCTTCACAGTGGCTGACAGGATCAGAGGCCACGCCTCCTTCACAGTGGATGACAGGATCAGAGGCCACACCTCCTTCACATTGGCTGACAGGATCAGAGGCTATGCCTCCTTCATAGAAGATGACAGGACCAGAGGCCACACCTCCTTCACATTGGCTGACAGGATCAGAGGCCATGCCTCCTTCACAGTGGATGACAGGATCACAGGCCACGCCTCCTTCACATTGGCTGACAGGATCAGAGGCTATGCCTCCTTCATAGAAGATGACAGGACCAGAGGTCACGCCTCCTTCATAGTGGATGACAGAACCAGAGGTCACACCTCCTTCATAGTGGCTGACAGGATCAGAGGCCACACCTCCTTCACAGTGGCTGACAGAATCAGAGGCCACGCCTCCTTCATAGTGGCTGACAAGATCAGAGGCCACGCCTCCTTCACAGTGGCTGACAGGATCAGAGGTCACACCTCCTTCATAGTGGCTGACAGGACCAGAGGCCACACCTCCTTCACAGTGGCTGACAGGATCAGAGGCCACACCTCCTTCGCATTGGCTGACAGGATCAGAGGCCACGCCTCCTTCACAGTGGCTGACAGGATCAGAGGCCACGCCTCCTTCACAGTGGCTGACAGGATCAGAGGCCACCCCTCCTTCTTAGGGGATGACAGGACCAGAGGCCACACCTCCTTCACAGTGGCTGACAGGATCAGAGGCCACGCCTCCTTCACAGTGGCTGACAGGATCAGAGACCACGCCTCCTTCACAGTGGCTGACAGGATCAGAGGCTACGCCTCCTTCACAGTGGCTGACAGGATCAGAGGCCACGCCTCCTTCATAGTGGATGACAGGACCAAAGGTCACACTTCCTTCACAGTGGCTGACAGGATCAGAGGCCACGCCTCCTTCATAGTGGATGACAGGACCAAAGGTCACACTTCCTTCATAGTGGCTGACAGGATCAGAGGCCACACCTCCTTCACAGTGGCTGACAATCAGAGGCCATGCCTCCTTCACAGTGTCTGACAAGATCAGAGGCCACGCCTCCTTCACAGTGGCTGACAGGATCAGAGGCCACACCTCCTTCACAGTGGCTGACAATCAGAGGCCATGCCTCCTTCACAGTGTCTGACAAGATCAGAGGCCACGCCTCCTTCACAGTGGCTGACAGGATCAGAGGCCACGCCTCCTCTTGCCATTATCCAGTCATCAGTGCCACTTGTTTATTTGTTGATCTGTATAAGTAGACTCTCAGCCTGATCTATCACATCAATTATTCAGTGTCCATACTGTTACTTACTCTTAAAGCCTGCACCCTACTTCCTGTTTACTTTTATTTTGGCTTCAAGTCAAGTCAAGAAGCTTTTATCATATGGTCATTTTTTAACCACATATAGCCGATGCATTATATTAAACTGAGACATCGTTCCTCGAGGAGCTCTGTGGTGCTACATAAAACCACACAGAACGACGACTTGGTTCATTAACACACTTTTGATTTGTTTGCATTTCATTTAACTCAGCAATGCTAATTATTTCACAAATTGCCCCCCCCACCCACTATGTTTTAGGAAAAGTCTTTATTTTTCAAATAGCGCTTTACTACTTTTTTCCTTTCTGTCCCTGAAATATCTGTGTAGTGTTTATCCTCCTTTTCTTATACTGTTTACCTTACCTTTCTCACTTCACCTCTCTCTCTCTCTCTCTGCTATGCTGTTTGTACAGATATCTAGCAGAGACACGAAGCAGAAATGTGAAAACGGTGACAATAAAATAGGGACATGAGACAAAACCCACACGACATATAATAATAGCAAAAGAAAAATAATTTTATTGTATCCCCAACAACAATAATCCGATAATCACATTATATTCATGTCTTGAGAGTGCTAGAAAAAAAATACCCTCAATTATTTCACAGCTAGGTTAAGGCGATTATAAAGTGACAGATCAAAACGATATTTTTACCTATTTATTTTTACTCCAGATCTGCAAACTATATAAGTAAAAGATATTTCAAATGCTTTCAAAAGGAGTTTATTTTTGCATATGTGTTTGAGGCTTAGTATAAAAATGACTTATATTGTATTCACATGCAAACTAATCTTTAAGGCTGGAACACATAAGGGGAAAATAATCATGAGAATGATGTAAACATTATGTTTTGAAATAGTTGGAAGCTGCAGTGTGTAACACACTTATTCACACCTAGGGTGCAATTTAACATAGCCAGTCCACCTACTCTTTCTGGACCATGAGAGGACTCCAGAGAACATGGAGGAGACCCACAGGGACCAACGCTGCACAGAACCAGGGCTCAGGATCGAACCCGGGGACCCTGGAGCTGTGAGGCTGGCTATAAGAACAACAAAAAAATGTTTTAAATCTGGGAGTACAGTGGAGACAGTGCAGTTTTTGTGACTTAAATGCTGATTTAATGACGAGAAAATAAACTTGTCGCATGCGTAGCACTTTAGTCCGTTTACAGACTTCAGTTATGGTTATTTATAAAAATGCATTACACATTATAGCTCTTTCAACACATTATATCACTAATACCAAAAAAAACCCCAAGCTCTACATATTTTTTCCTTAATAAATTTATTTTACAGGAGAAATATTAAGAAATCATTCTACAAAGCATTTGCTCTAAATTGATATAAAAAAAAAAATTGGTGGATTTGGTTTAATAAAAGGAAATTGCATAAGTGTAATGGCTATGAAGTGTAATGTCTTTTCATTAATAATTATAATGTGTATAATGGCTAATTAATGCATTTTAGCATATTTATATATAAGCCATTATATATATATATATTATATATATATTATATATATATATATTACCTTCATGGAAAGTGCTATTTGGTTGTACTATAAGAAACATTATATTTTTTTGCCCTTGAAGCTATACACAGTGATGTTTACATATTTAAATTTTGCAAATATAAATATTTCCAAAACTCCACTGATGTAAATTATTACAGGATTAATCCAGCAGGAGTCGTGACAGAAAAACTGGGGGAACTGAAGGGCATATTTTCAGGCAGTGAAACACATTATGTAAAAGAAGCGTAGAAGAAAACATTGTGTATGACGATTTCAGTGTCTAAACTGTAGGAGTTTAAGGTGATAACCTCTCTGTTAGTTTTCACAGTGCATTAATACAGTTCTGTATACCCTGATGAAGCGATATCAGTCATCACAATCACATAGCTGCAGATCTTGGCAGGTGCTGGATGTCTGGCCACCCGATCGGCATGTACGTGTGGTCTCTTATTCAGTATTGTTTGCTCTCACTGTGACTGATAGGTGCTCTGATATCTTCTTGAGTTTACCCGGCACGTGTTTATCAAACGCCATAGCTAAAACAGAAAAAAAGAGAGAAGATGATGAATGAAACATTTTCGATTCGATAGAAAATTTATCATATTCTATGTCTCACTCACTCACTCACTCACTCACTCACTCACTCATCTCTTGCTACAGGTGTGTTGTAGCTCTGGAAGAGCGGCTGGATGAAGAGGCCGAGCGTTCCAATCAGACATACCAGGATGAAAACCCAGAGAAACAAACGGTCGATCACCATGGCAACATATTTCCAGTCCTCAATGACCTGCAAATTCACACAATTTGTGCATGGTTAGGGTGTTGCTATAGGCGGTCATCTGCTAAGCCAGTCGGTTGCTAGGATGTCGCTAGATTCCACATGTACTATGTAATGATCTGTAGTCTGAAGCTTTGGTCTACAACACCTACTGATTAAAATAATAAAAGCACCACAAAGTCTTCCCTTTAGAAAACCGACTATGGAGCAACCGTAATTACATTCTTTCCCAAAACCTCAAGCACTTCTAAGGTACAAGAAGATCATGAAGACCAGGAACACCTGATACAGGTGCAAGAACATTACTAAATACTCAAAACAATACTTGTTCACAAGATGTCAGCTAGGGACTTCCTCACCCCTTCATCATCATCCTCATTCTTCATGTGTTCAGCGATGAATCGCACGCCCTCTATGGCCGCATCCACATCTGTGTCACGCCTTACTCGTACCCTCTGCCCAAATTCAGAGCCCTCAGGCAGCTCCGCCGTCTTCCAGGCCCCTAGAGCGAAGGCGTCACCGGAGAATGACTTGCTCCGGTTTTTCCTCCGAAATCTTTCCCGCATGTTAGAGCGACCCGGTCGCCGCATGAGCAGGAAGACGGGCAGCTGATGCAGGAAGACGCGCTGCACCCACACCGGCATGTGGTGTGTGGATGGCGAGCGGTGATGCACGTTAAGCACGCATACACTTGTCACGATGGAGAAGGTCACTAGCACCATGGTGAACATCAGGTACTTGCCGATGAGCGGCACAGCCAGCGAGGTGGGTGGAACGATCTTAGAGATCAGTAGCAGGAAGACAGTGAGGGCCAGTAGCACAGAGATGCACAGAGTCATCTTCTCACCGCAGTCTGATGGCAAGTAGAAGACGAGAACAGCGAGAGAGGTGATGAGCACGCACGGGATGATGAGGTTGATGGTGTAGAACAGCGGCTTGCGTCGGATCACGAAGTCGTATGTGACGTCCATGTAGGTGACGTCGTCTGGATCTTCGTTCTTGCGGCCAGGCAAAGACACGATGTCCCACTCGCCGCTGGGCGTGTAGTCATCACGGCTAGCGAAGTCAGAGGTCAGCACAAGGTCGAGCTCGGTGCGGTCATATGTCCATGAGCGGAACTTCAGCGTGCAGTTCTGTTGGTCAAAGGGAAAGTTGCGGACCTCGATGGCACAGGCGCTCCTGTAGATGGCCGGGGGAAGCCAGAAGATGTCGCCCGTGTTGGAGACAATAGCGTTGCTGTAGAACGAGACTTCGTACACACCGTCTGCACTGGGATAGACAGGAAGTGACAGAAGATTTTTTTTTTTGGTTTTGTTCTGCAACATAGCTATAAAGTTAAATTCTAAAACATTTTCACTTCATCTCAATCCGATTTCATTCACATGTATAGCTTTGAACAGATGAATGTAACTGTATATCTCCGGTAAAAATAACCGAATGTGACTGAGAATCGGTTTTATTTTTACTCAGACATATAGTTTTGAAGGAACACATGCTCATAATGTAGAATGTGAAAGAACAGCTTGTCTCCTGTTGACTGAAATGAATAAACGTGATAAATAATTAACAAACGATTAATATGTGCATACATTTTTAGCATGAACCGGCTGCATGATTGTGACTACTGTAATTTCATTAACGTGCGAAATAATTCAGTTAGTAATTACAGTCTGTTCTCAACAGCTTTACCGAGATATTCTCACTTCTTTAAAATTCACACTGAATATTATATAATTTAACCACCTTGAGTTGTTGCACAATGCTATGAGTCAGTGTCTCACTCCTGATGTGTGTGTGTGTGTGGTAAAATGTGAATAATATGTATTAACTAAGCTATTGCTCATCTGGCCTCTTTTTCCCTCCTTCAGCAGTGTCACATACAGTTCCTCAATTAAAATGAGCATTAGCTTATTTTAGTAAGGGATTACATGGACTGCTGAGTCTGTAAAGCAGTCGTCGAGATGCCTCTTAATCAAATTAGCTCGTGATTGCATGCCGTAATCACTTTTTACTGCTTTCATTTATGTCTTAAACATCTGTTTCCGTCCTCCCCCTGCTGTCTTTACGAATCTTGCTCCACGAACTAAATGGAGTGTTGAAATTAAACAAAAGATCAAACTGAATCTCCAAGGAGACGGTGGCCTAGATCTTACAGCTCAAAACATCTGAGTGATGGAGGGTTTCAAACCTGACAGAAAAGCTACATGACCTCACTTTTACAATATATATATATATATATATATATATAGCACACACGCACATTGAGCATCAAAGATCATCAGGTTTACGTCCTTAAAAGTTCCATTTAGAGCATTTTGTTATGTAACACCTAATTTTATTTCTTTGTTACCTTTTAAATTAAATCCCCAGGATTTGTGGAATTACAGTATTGTTTCTCCTGGAGAATAATTTCTAATAATAAATTAATAAACAAGACACTAAATTATCTCACAGTCGGAGAACTGCTTCATTGTATAAGTCTGGAACATTGATTATATTGTACAATGATCAGGCATAACATTATGACCAGTGAGAGTCACCGTGAATAAGACTGATGATCATGGCACCTGTTAGTGGGTGGGATATATTAGGCAGCAAGTCAACATTTTGTCCTCAAAGTTGATGTGTTAGAAGCAGGAAAAATGGACAAGAGCAAGGATTTGAGTAAGAGTAAGTTTGACCAAAGGGCCGAATTTTGATAGCTTACACGACTGGATCAGAGAATCTCCAAAACTCTTGCAGCTCTTGTGCGGTGTTCCCAGTCTGCAGTGGTGTAGTATCTATCAAAAGTGGTCCAAGGAAGGAACAGTGGTGAACCGGAGACAGGATCATGGGCGGTCAAGGCTCATTGATGCACGTGGGGAGCGAAGGCTGGTGATCCAATCTCAATCCAATTGAGCATCTGTAGGATGTGCTGGACAAACAAGTCTGATCCATGGAGGCCCCACCTCGCAACCTGCAGAACTTAAAGGATGCACTGCTAACACACAGCACACCTTCAGGGATCTAGTGTAGTCCATGTCTCGACGGGGTCAGGGCTGTTTTGGCAGCAAAAGGGGACCAACACAATATTCGGCGGGTGGTCATAATGTTATGGATGATCAGTGTAGTATGAGTTTTGATTTAGGGTGACCTAAATATCTTTTAATTAATGTGTGTCCTTTGGTGCGGAATGAGTTGGTTTGGGCTTTAGATCATTAGCATACTTGTTGTAGAGTACGATATCAGGAAGCCAGATGTGGTGGGAGGGGATTCGTAGTTTCTGGATGCCATCGTAGTTGTCAGGGTCCCAAACGAGTCTGTAATCATTCCACTCCTGCATGTTGGAGAAAAACAGCGGACAAGACAACAGTTGCTTCGTTTCTGCTCTTGGAAAACTGAAATTTACTGAATTATATATAACAAGATTTTAGTACGCATATTCATCCAATTTTCCTGTTATCCATGTAGGAATGTTTTATTAAAACATTTCAAATAACCAGAACTATAATTGTATCTAAAACTATAGTAAAAGTCAGGATCTTAAACATTCACATGATTTTTGTTTTTGTTTTAAATAATAAATAAACAGTAAATTCATTCCGACTGTATGTGTATGTTTGAAAGAGCTGCAGGTGACCTCACCTGCGTGAGCCACACGTTAGTGGTCATGATCTGCTCCCTCTCATTCTGCAGTGATTAAAACAGTACAGCAGGATCAGGACACTGTGGTTCAGGGATAGTTCGTGTGTGTGTGTGTGTGTGTGTGTGTGTGTAGCACCCACCACACTGATCAGCTGAGCCAGGGACACTTTGATGCCGATGGTGACCTGCTGACTCTTATTGATCGCTGGCCTGATTAGCTTATTGTACCGATCAGAACTGAGGAGGAAGTCCATCAACCTCTCTTCAGCATCAGCTGATAGGGAACCTAACACACACACACACACACACAAAGTAAATGTAGGACACATAAAGCAAATACAAATCCTAGAAGCGTGAGCAGTAGAAACACAATCACAAGCTACAATCTCCACTTTCTCTAAAAAAAAATCTGAAATGACTTGCACTTCTTTCTTCCTTTCTTGCTGCTCACAGTTGCAAAAACAAACAAGCTAGCTAACCGATCTCCTCTGAAACTCACCATAACTACTACTTTCTACAGTAGAGCAACAAATACAGTATTTTACACAGGTTTTCACCCCACTGAACCTTTCCAGACTTTGATTAGAATTATACTGCATATCATCATATATCATGCAGAAAATACCACTTCATTGTAAAGTGTTGGTTTGAATCCCATACATTAGCTCCGGTCTAACCAGCTGGCATCAGAAAATCATAGTTGAGGTGACCTCTGTGTGATGTGTCACATGATTAAAATACACAACAAACCTAAACAAACTGAACCATCAGAACAAGTCCAGGACAAAGATGTGATTTGGATATTAAATAAATAAATAAATAAATAAATGCCAATATTTACTGTTAAATCCATTATTAGAAAATATGTCATGGCGTGACTAAAGAGGGCAAAGAGGGCATTTGCCCCAGAAAGAACTTAAAAGGCTGAGGATTAGTGTTGGACATCTGTTAGTGTTTATAGTAGGTATCTCCCCACTACAGCGTTTTTCAGAAGGTTATTGAGCAGATGCAGTACGATAGCAGAATACTATAATATACCATAATATAATATACTGTAGCGCAGAGCTCTCAGTACTACATGTTGGGGCGGTGGTGGCTCAAGTGGTTAAGGCTCTGGGTCATTGATTGGAAGGTTGGGGGTTCAAGCCCCAGCACTGCCAAGTTGCCACTGTTGGGCCATTGAGCAAGGCCCTTAACCCTTTCTGCTTCAGGGATGCTGTATCATGGCTGACCCTGCACTCTGACCCCAACCTCCAAGGATGGGATATGCAAAGAAAGAATTTCACTGTGCAGTAATGTACATGTGACAAATAAAGGCTATTTCTATTTCTGCTCACTCTCCAGCACAACTGATTTTATGTCACTCTATTCACTCATTATTTTCGGTTGCTACTGTTTCCTAAGTCAGGATGAGTGATGTGTGAGTAGTGTGTTCACACTGGGAAATTTAATAAGATGCCCTATTAATACCTGGTTAATGGAGCTCAGCATGTTGTGACAGCACTTCCTTATAATAGTATGTTCTAATGAACATACACCGATCAGCCATAATATTATGACCTAATATTGTGTCGGTCCCCCTTTTGACCCTTCGAGGCATGGACTCCCTGAAGGTGTGCTGTGGGATCTGGCACCAAGATGTTAGCAGCAGATCCTTTAAGTCCTGTAAGGTGCGAGGTGGGGCCTCCATGGATCGGACATCCTACAGATGCTGGACTGGACTGAGATGTGGGGAATTTAGAGGTCAGGTCAACACCTCAAACTGGTTGTTGTGGTCATCAAACCATTCCTGAAGCATTTCTGCTTTGTGGCATGGCGCATTATCCTGCTGAAAGAGGCCACAGCCATCAGGGAATACCGTTTCCATGAAAGGGTGTAGATGGTCTGCAACAATGCTTAGGTAGGTGGAACGTGTGGATGGCAGAACATTGACCAGAGCATGACACCGCCTCTACCGGCTCACCTTCTTCCCATAGTGCATCCTGGTGCCAGAAGACGCACGTACACCCAGCCATCCACATGATGTAAAAGAAAACGTGATTCATCAGGTGCCATGAAGAGAAAGATCATCACTGTTATTCGTCCGTCAGTGGTCATAATGTTATGGCTGATCGGTGTATATTTATGACAGATCTCTTCAAGGCATGACAGAGAGATTAGGTCTAGAAGACTATAAAACAATACAATGCTGAACTATGGCGAATACAAAAAAAACCTCGTGGTCTGCTAGGATGAAATAACAGAAAGGTCAAAGTGTCACTCGATATACATGCCGTCTATTTTCTACAGAAAATGTGAAAAAAAATCTTCAGCACTGTTACTCCTACACATCTCATCAGCTACGGGGAAACAGACCAAACTGTGTGTAAGTGACAGGTTAACGTCTGTTTTTCCTCTTTGAACACGATGCTCAAGTCACGGGTCCAAGATGATGTCACATGAAATTGGGATTTGTTCTGCTCTGAACACACACACACACACACACACACACACACAGTTGCTCCAATTGCTGAAGAAGTTTCTGATAGAAAGGTGTCAGAATACACAGTGCATGACGGGTCAGAGCTGTTTTGGCAGCACCAACACAATATTAGGCAGGTGGTCATAATGTTATGCCTGGTCAGTGTATGTGCAAAACGTTTGATCCCATTTCACGTTGTGTCCACCCATAATGTGGAATAAATCTAGTTTTTTTAAAAAGCTGACCTACCTTCTCTAACACATTGGACAATTTTTCATTGTCCTTGTCCTTTATTTGAGACCTGAATCTGTGATTACTTTATCTTTTCCTGCCACATGTTGGATTAATAAATTTATAGCGCTGCAAAAAAAAAAGTTTAATTTTATTTTTTTTCTGAGATAACTTCAATCAGTGTAGACTTTAATCCCCTTACCCCACTTGACACAGAAATCTCAAAGTGGTAGATGGACAGAATCAGGACCAAAGCCTTCTCTGCTCCAGTAAAATCCATTCTTTGATGTTGATTGAACTTTTTTAGAAAAGTAGGGCACAGACCTGGAGGGTTTTGGTGTCTTGACCGAGGGTTAAAAGAAGAGGATGTGGCCAGGCATCTGTGATGATACACATAAACATATCAGCTGGGCTTTTCTCATGTTTTCATCACTATAACCTCAAATTCCTGTTCTTTTGTAGTCCATCAGCCAGGTGTTTTTGATAGTTTTCTGCTCACCATAGTGAGTGTAGAGTGTTTATTTGAGTTACAGTAACCAGCCTGACCATTCTTCTCATTTCCCAGTCTGACCACTACACACTGCTATATCACACACACAGTCTGGGGACAGTGGAATGCTTTTTACTAAGAGGATTAATCAGCGTGTGTGGAATCGGGAACACTCAGGGGTACCATACATACCAAAGCTAGCAAAATAATTGTGATTTACACCGACCAGGCATAACATTATGACCACTTGCCTAATATTGTGTTGGTGCTGCCAAAACAGCCCTGACCCGTCCTGCACTGTGTATTCTGACCCCTTTCTATCAGAACCAGCATTAACCTCTTCAGTAATTTGAGCAACAGTAGCTTGTCTGTTGGATCCGATCACACGGACCAGCCTTCTCTCCCCACGTGCAACAATGAGCCTTGACCGTCCATGACCCTGTCTCCGGTTCACCACTGTTCCTTCCTTGGACCACTTTTGATAGATACTGACCACTGCAGACCGGGAACACCCCACAAGAGCTGCAGTTTTGGAGATGCTCTGATCCAGTGGTCTAGCCATCACAATTCGGTCCTTTGCTCAAACTCGCTCAAATTCTTACACTTGTCCATTTTTCCTGCTTCTAACATCAACTTTGAGGACAAAACTTGCTGCCTAATATATCCCACCCACTAACAGGTGCCATGATGAGATCATCAGTCTTATTCACTTCATTGCATCACCATGCAGTTAAATATATTACTAAATAGAATCACATCATTATACTTTATGTCGTGTTCAACAATTTTTTATCTTTATGTCAGGGACACAACCACAATGTCCTACATTAAAAAGAGGTAAAGGATTTTGGCTGTGTAGTCATTATACTTGTTTGCATCTGTAACTAGCTAATTAACTCGCCATACTTTGGCCTGGATTTCTTCATCATTTCCTTTTGCTGGTTCTGGAATATGAGAGAGAGCAAGCTGAGGCTCCTTTTCCACGCTCAACACGGCAGAAGAGTTGGAACCAACCTTTCTAAATCCATATGATGCACAAAAGCTGCTGATCAGCAGGAAAAACCAATATTTCACCTGCTGAGGATTTGGAGAGATAGAGAGAGAGAGAGAGAGAGAGAGAGAGAGAGAAATAACATCCTACTGCACTTCATATGTTTAATAATTAAAGAATAAACACTATTCCTGTCTGTGACAAACACGCACACTGACAGCATTGCAACCAACCTGCTGACATAGAAATCAAACACAAAACAAAATCAATGCTACGTAAATGAACACTACGCTACTTCACGCTACGTCCGATCCCATAGGTATAAGACTAAGCGCAGATACACAATCATTTACCCTGCGTGTGCTCATCTCAAACACCAACACTTCTATCCATTATAGTGGTTATGTTATTATCCATGGCATACTGACCTTAGAGTCTAACTGCTGACATATCAGTAGTGCACTTATAGACACTGCTTGCTGCTCCTGTACAGGCATCTATAGGCACCATCAGCACTGGTCAGGAACCCAAATGTTTCCTGGTACCACATTATCCAGCATATTTTGTTACAAACCTCAGAAACTGAACACTAAGTGGGCAATCATGCATGGGCTGGTGTCTCTTTTTTCCAGCTGCCACCGGACTCCACAATGCTTCCTCCCAACGGGACGTGCCTCTGGCTTCCCAGAACAAATGAACAATGGGACTGAATTCAATTCATTCATCTGCATAGATCTGATATTCACCAAATGGGGTGCTTCTTGCTGTGTTTTATTTATATATATATATAATTATTGCTGATGTCTTTTGCAAGTTAGATATGATAAATGTATAAATTTGTGTAGTGTAGCACCCAAATTTCCCCTTGGGTACATGTATCTATCTATCTATCTATCTATCTATACTGACCAGGCATAACATTATGACCATATGTTGGATCGGACCACACGGGCCAGCCTTCTCTCCCCACGTGCATCAGTGAGCCTTGACCACCCATGACCCTGTCGCCGGTTCACCACTGATCCTACCTTGGACCACTTTTGATAGATACTGACCACTGCAGACCGGGAACACCCCACAAGAGCTGCAAGAGTTTTGGAGATGATCTGATCCGGTCGTCTAGCCATCACAATTCGGCCCTTCATCAAACTCAAAGCTCAAATCCTTACTCTTGTCCATTTTTCCTGCTTTCCTGTGTTTCTTCTAACACATCAACTTTGAGGACAAAATGTTGACTTGCTGCCTAATATATCCCACCCACTAACAGGTGCCATGATGAGGAGATCATCAGTCTTATTCACTTCACCTGGCACTGGTCATAATGTTATGCCTGATTGGTCTATCTATCTATCTATCTATCTATCTATCTATCTATCTATCTATCTATCTATCTATCTATCTATCTATCTTTTGTTTGTTCTCACAGTGTAACCGGAGAACACTCAGACGAATGTGCATCTGATTAAACGGTCTCTCCCGACTACTCACACTTAACAATTAATGGCATAACAATTTCAGTCCTGCTAGATCAACCGAGACTGAGATGTCTGCTGAGCAAGCTGACGAGTTTATAGACAATAAGGCTTTGATTTACAAAGAAAAGCAAATAATTAGCTAGTTTAATGCGTGCAATAGGATCAAATGTGCATCCATCCATCTTCTATACCCACTTTATTCCTAATTAGGGTCACAGGGATCTGCTGGAGCCTATCCCAGCACACATTGGGTGAAAGGCAGGGGTACACCCTGGACAGGTGACCAGTCCATCACAGGGCCACACATATAGACAAACGACCACACACACTCACACCTACGGGCAATTTAGAATCACCAGTCAACCTATTGTACATGTTTTTGGACTGTGGGACGAAACCAGAGTACCCGGAGTAAACCCACGCAGCCATGGGGAAAACTCCACACAGAAAGGCCCCCGACTGTTCGAACCTGGGACCTTCTTGCTCTGAAAAAGAACAATATTAAGACAGTCAGTAGGGTGTGTGTTAAAAAGTGTGTTTAAAAAGCGACCATTTTCAATTCTCTGCCTGATATCCGTGCTAATTCCAGCTAGGTAGTCCATTAGCAACCGCTCCACGCGATCGATTCAAACAAACTAGCCAAGCCAAGCTATTTACTAAACCGAAAATCTTTTCAGCCAGGAGCTAATATTCACTAGCGAAGATGTTTTCCTAAAAAGTCCCATCCGTCGCACGTGACAGCGGCGAACAGACCAAAAATAAAACCCGTGTACACACGTCTGCTCTGAACGCGTGCGCTACATCACATGGCCTCGGCGATCCTGTCCTGAGATACAGAACGCACGTCCTGCTGAAAAACACAATCAGACGTGAGCATCAGTCATCCTAGACTAAACATATTTCACTGGCTTCTAGACACAATGAATGGCATGAGCGCTCGGGATTATTCCATTTACATCACACACACACACAAAGTTTAAAGATAACAGAAGGATAACAAGCCTGGCCTTATTCCTCAAGAACTACAAATTGTTATGATATTATGACGGACTATATAATTTATCCATTACTGTAATTCTGACCATAGAGATAAAACAGGAAACCGCATATAATATTTTAAAATAATAATAATAAGATAATAATGAAGAAGAAATTAGGGGGTTTGCTATCAGGCTAATTGCTAATCAAGTGGTTTGTTCCACATATTTATTAGGAAAGGTCAGAATAAATAAGGAAAGGCAAACAAACAATAATAAAACATTAATTGTTGGAAGAGGCAAGAGTGAGAGAAAATACATCAAAACTAAAACAATAAGGAATATTTGGATATTTCTGGCACTGAACGGAAGAAAGAAGCGCGATGCTAATTGCTAATTTTGGAATTTCTGTCAGTTTACCTCAGAGTACTTACTGCAAACATGAAGGAAAAGCAGAAAAAGTGCCAGCGGCCAGTTTGCTGCCATCGTCCCATCGAATTCCTTTGTATTCCTCCTCTTTTTCCTTCTCTTTTCCGCTCTTTCCTTTTTTGTTTGTTGAAAGAAAAAATAACGAGAAATAAAAGACTTGAATCTGAAGTGACCGTTACGCGGCTCGTGAAGGCAACGCCGAGCGCGCGCTGTCTCTCTCTCTCTGTGTGTGTGTGTGTGTGTGTGTGCTCGTGCAGAAGTGGGGGGGGGGGAAAGAGCGGGAAATACCTTGCGCGCGCTCAGCTCTTCCTCTCACTCCTTTCAGTTTTCCCTCGAATATTCCATTAAAGAAGAAATACAGAGGAAGGAGAAAGGAAAATCCTTAAAAGCTCTTATCTATCTGGTTAAGCGGAGTCTTTTCTGTTTTTTCTTTCTGTTTGTTTATCATGAAGTGAATTTGGAGACCTCGTGCCAAAAGAATCTCGCGCTACACTGACACGAGGAGTCACGTGTCTTATTAAAATATTAATAAATAATAGTGTGGTGTGTAAATGAATATAGGATGAATAAAAGGAAAGCTCAAGGTGGAAAACTTTTCCCTGACCCGTCAAAATCCAAAATGGTGCCCCGATAATCAATTAGCAAAGTGCTAAATAAGGTTCGGTTACTTCAGCTTGACCCTGTGTGCGTCCGAAATGGCGTACTATGACAGTAGCTACTGCATTTGATTCGTATCGGGAAGACAGGATATCGGAGCGCATTGTGACGTGATCCATTTTTCCAGATGAGTGTGAGGGAGTGTGAAGGAAACCAGAGAACCCTGAGAAAACCAGTGCAATACATAGTATTCATACACGCTAGCATTAGTGGAGATCGCTGAGAAATCCTGCCAGGAAGGACAGGAAAGGTGGGAACCATGTGTTACAGCCAGGTTACTTGCTTAGATAAAGGTTTTCAGACCCAAATATCTATCGAACATTTGTCCGAAATCCCATCATTTTAAAGGTGTGCTAGGTAAAGTGAGAAAATAAATTCTCTAACAGTCTGATCTTGATTCCATAGCAAGGTGTTGATTCATTTTCTATAACCACAGCTCAACAAAGTTTTGTTAGTTTGTTTTTAAACAATGACTGGTCAAAATCCCAATTTGTCTGAATATGTTAGGTCACTCACTGTCATTCGAAAACAATTTTTTACCTTTAATGGACGGAACTAGATTGGCCGACCCGGATGGATGACCTCCAGTTGAGTGACCTGACATCTACACCTATCTGATAGAAAAACCCAGCGCTTCTGTCAACTGTAGAGAGGGAGATGACTCAAACAGTTTCCTTGTTTAGTCTCCGGTCATTAGTTGCCAGTTAGCTAACTTACACGCTAAAAAGTTAGCATTTCATGAGAACTAATTTCTGATGAGGTGTGCATGGATAAGAAATATTTAGACATGAAACCAAACCATAAACCATACCAATGAAAAACAATAGTTTCTTTAACTTCATCTGATGTGAAGTGCACTAACAAGGAGGCTAAAGAAAGACTGCAGCCGCTAGCGTGCCTCTTGAGATCAGGGTTTATCTGCACAGCACCTACCGCTGGCCTCCGTTACACCCACCCCCCTAAACCTCACTCCCATCCGGGTCACGGCACCAATGTAACCCCCCAGGTCCTACTTGCACGCACTCTGAGCGGATCTCAAACCCGGGTCCCTGACATGGGAGGCAGGCGCACTAACACAGAGGCTAAAGATTGCAGCCACTAGCGTCAGTTGCTAGCATGCCTCTTGAGATCAGGGGAGTGAGATTTATCTTCACAGCACCTACCGCTGGCCTCTGTTACACTCACCCCTCTAAACCTCACTCCCATCCGGGTCACGGCACTGATGTAAACCCCCGGGTCCTACTTGTACCCACTCCAAGTGGATCTCAAACCTGGGTCCCTGACATGGGAGGTAGGCGCACTAACACGGAGGCAAAAGACTGCATCCACTAACGTCAGTCGCTAGTGTGCCTCTTGAGATCAGGAAAGTGAGGTTTTTCTGCGCCGCTGGCCTCTGTTACAGCAGCAGGTATGCGATAAATCCTCAAATTGTAGTCTGTACTCTGTCAATTCTGTCACCCAACAACACAACAAGATGACATTTGTGTTCCTTATGTAGCCGACTCTATACTAGTTTGTATTGGCTGCCTCCAGTTTTTCCTTTGTTTTGCCTCCAGGTAGCGCTGTGACGTAATCCAGACCCGAATCGTCGGCCCGAAAGGGTCTATAGTAAGCTATGATTACACCTGGACTTGTATGGTCTCCACATTTGAAGGACGTGTGTAATTGATGATCTAGTGGACTTATGGAAGGAGTCTCCAGTGTCAGTGCGAAATAACAGCCCAAGACATTTCTTGTTAACATGAGAAGCCTGATAGTTCCTCAATACACATTCACACACAAACATTGTGTGGTTAAACAAACAGTGTCAGGTTAGGATATGATCACTGATCAGAAGGTTCGAATCCCAGGTCCACTAAACTACCACTGCTGGGCCCCTGAGCAAGGCTCTTAACCCTCAGTTGTATAAAAAATGAGATAAAATGTAAGATGCTCTGGATAAGGGCAAATGTAGGCCAAAATGTAAATGCAATTTTTTAAAGATGTTATTAGTCCACGTGAAGGAATTAGAAACAATTATTAATGTCCACAGAATTCCATTAAATTGTGGCCAGTGGTTAATGCCACAGAACCTCCTGACCAATCAGAATCAAGGATTTACCAACACTGTGTTACAACAGGAAATAGTAATTCATAATTCAAAATACCGTGACAGTCTGATAAATCTGCAATATGACCATCATACACCATGTACCTTTAATAAAATGAGTGTTAGTGTTAGATTCTGAAAAATTAATGGAATGAGGGTAATTCTGATTATAAATTCTGTGTGTGTGTGTGTGTGTGCATATTTTAGCAATCACAAAACACTTAGGTTAATGATCTGATGCTGCTAAAATTATTTTATACACACATTAGCACACACACACATTCCTGTAAAGATTCTAGACTGTAATTAATTTCAAATACATATAATATAATACCTCTGATAATAATTATTCAGACACTTTTGTTTTGAATCCTGTGCTCTTACTGCCATGGCCTGGGTTTGATTCCCAGGCAGTTAACCTGTAGGGTTATACAGTTAATCTGCAGGGTTATAAAGTTAACCTGTGGGGTTATAGAGTTAACCTGTGGGGTTATACAGTTAACCTGTGGGGTTATACAGTTAACCTGCGGGGTTATACAGTTAACCTGTGGGGTTATACAGTTAACCTGTGGGGTTATACAGTTAACCTGTGGGGTTATAGAGATAACCTGTGGTGTTATAGAGTTAACCTGTGGGGTTATAGAGTTAACCTGTGGGATTATACAGTTAACCTGAGAGGTTATACAGTTAACCTGTGGGGTTATACAGTTAACCTGTGGGGTTATACAGTTAACCTGAGAGGTTATACAGTTAACCTGTGGGGTTATACAGTTAACCTGTGGGGTTATACAGTTAACCTGAGAGGTTATACAGTTAACCTGAGAGGTTATACAGTTAACCTGTGGGGTTATACAGTTAACCTGTGGGGTTATAGAGATAACCTGTGGGGTTATAGAGATAACCTGCAGGGTTATACAGTTAACCTGTGGGGTTATACAGTTAACCTGTGGGGTTATACAGTTAACCTGTGGGGTTATACAGTTAACCTGAGAGGTTATACAGTTAACCTGAGAGGTTATACAGTTAACCTGTGGGGTTATACAGTTAACCTGAGGGGTTATAGAGTTAACCTGAAAGGTTATACAGTTAACCTGTGGGGTTATACAGTTAACCTGTGGGGTTATAGAGATAACCTGTGGGGTTATAGAGATAACCTGCAGGGTTATACAGTTAACCTGTGGGGTTATACAGTTAACCTGTGGGGTTATAGAGATAACCTGTGGGGTTATAGAGATAACCTGCGGGGTTATACAGTTAACCTGTGGGTTTATACAGTTAACCTGCGGGGTTATACAGTTAACCTGCGGGGTTATACAGTTAACCTGAGAGGTTATACAGTTAACCTGTGGGGTTATACAGTTAACCTGAGAGGTTATACAGTTAACCTGTGGGGTTATACAGTTAACCTGTGGGGTTATACAGTTAACCTGAGAGGTTATACAGTTAACCTGAGAGGTTATACAGTTAACCTGTGTGGTTATACAGTTAACCTGTGGGGTTATACAGTTAACCTGAGAGGTTATACAGTTAACCTGAGAGGTTATACAGTTAACCTGAGAGGTTATACAGTTAACCTGTGGTGTTATACAGTTAACCTGAGAGGTTATACAGTTAACCTGTGGTGTTATACAGTTAACCTGTGGGGTTATACAGTTAACCTGAGAGGTTATACAGTTAACCTGTGGTGTTATACAGTTAACCTGAGAGGTTATACAGTTAACCTGTGGTGTTATACAGTTAACCTGTGGGGTTATACAGTTAACCTGAGAGGTTATACAGTTAATCTGTGGGGTTATACAGTTAACCTGTGTGGTTATACAGTTCACCTGTGGGGTTATACAGTTAACCTGAGAGGTTATACAGTTAACCTGTGGGGTTATACAGTTAACCTGTGGGGTTATACAGTTAACCTGAGAGGTTATACAGTTAACCTGAGAGGTTATACAGTTAACCTGTGGTGTTATACAGTTAACCTGTGGTGTTATACAGTTAACCTGTGGTGTTATACAGTTAACCTGAGAGGTTATACAGTTAACCTGTGGTGTTATACAGTTAACCTGTGGTGTTATACAGTTAACCTGAGAGGTTATACAGTTAACCTGTGGTGTTATACAGTTAACCTGTGGGGTTATACAGTTAACCTGAGAGGTTATACAGTTAACCTGTGGTGTTATACAGTTAACCTGAGAGGTTATACAGTTAACCTGTGGTGTTATACAGTTAACCTGTGGGGTTATACAGTTAACCTGAGAGGTTATACAGTTAATCTGTGGGGTTATACAGTTAACCTGTGTGGTTATACAGTTCACCTGTGGGGTTATACAGTTAACCTGAGAGGTTATACAGTTAACCTGTGGGGTTATACAGTTAACCTGAGAGGTTATACAGTTAACCTGAGAGGTTATACAGTTAACCTGTGGTGTTATACAGTTAACCTGTGGTGTTATACAGTTAACCTGAGAGGTTATACAGTTAACCTGTGGTGTTATACAGTTAACCTGTGGGGTTATACAGTTAACCTGTGGTGTTATACAGTTAACCTGAGAGGTTATACAGTTAACCTGAGAGGTTATACAGTTAACCTGTGGTGTTATACAGTTAACCTGAGAGGTTATACAGTTAACCTGTGGTGTTATACAGTTAACCTGAGAGGTTATACAGTTAACCTGTGGTGTTATACAGTTAACCTGAGAGGTTATACAGTTAACCTGTGGTGTTATACAGTTAACCTGTGGTGTTATACAGTTAACCTGAGAGGTTATACAGTTAACCTGTGGTGTTATACAGTTAACCTGTGGGGTTATACAGTTAACCTGTGGGGTTATACAGTTAACCTGAGAGGTTATACAGTTAACCTGAGAGGTTATACAGTTAACCTGTGGTGTTATACAGTTAACCTGTGGGGTTATACAGTTAACCTGAGAGGTTATACAGTTAACCTGAGAGGTTATACAGTTAACCTGTGGTGTTATACAGTTAACCTGTGGGGTTATACAGTTAACCTGTGGTGTTATACAGTTAACCTGAGAGGTTATACAGTTAACCTGAGAGGTTATACAGTTAACCTGTGGGGTTATACAGTTAACCTGAGCGGTTATACAGTTAACCTGTGGTGTTATACAGTTAACCTGTGGGGTTATACAGTTAACCTGAGAGGTTATACAGTTAACCTGTGGGGTTATACAGTTAACCTGTGGTGTTATACAGTTAACCTGAGAGGTTATACAGTTAACCTGAGAGGTTATACAGTTAACCTGTGGGGTTATACAGTTAACCTGAGAGGTTATACAGTTAACCTGAGAGGTTATACAGTTAACCTGTGGGGTTATACAGTTAACCTGTGGTGTTATACAGTTAACCTGTGGTGTTATACAGTTAACCTGAGAGGTTATACAGTTAACCTGAGAGGTTATACAGTTAACCTGTGGGGTTATACAGTTAACCTGAGAGGTTATACAGTTAACCTGTGGGGTTATACAGTTAACCTGTGGGGTTATACAGTTAACCTGAGAGGTTATACAGTTAACCTGAGAGGTTATACAGTTAACCTGTGGGGTTATACAGTTAACCTGTGGTGTTATACAGTTAACCTGTGGGGTTATACAGTTAACCTGTGGTGTTATACAGTTAACCTGTGGGGTTATACAGTTAACCTGAGAGGTTATACAGTTAACCTGTGGTGTTATACAGTTAACCTGTGGTGTTATACAGTTAACCTGAGAGGTTATACAGTTAACCTGTGGTGTTATACAGTTAACCTGTGGTGTTATACAGTTAACCTGTGGTGTTATACAGTTAACCTGAGAGGTTATACAGTTAACCTGTGGGGTTATACAGTTAACCTGTGGTGTTATACAGTTAACCTGAGAGGTTATACAGTTAACCTGTGGTGTTATACAGTTAACCTGTGGGGTTATACAGTTAACCTGTGGGGTTATACAGTTAACCTGTGGTCTTATACAGTTAACCTGTGGGGTTATACAGTTAACCTGTGGGGTTATACAGTTAACCTGAGAGGTTATACAGTTAACCTGAGAGGTTATACAGTTAACCTGTGGGGTTATACAGTTAACCTGTGGGGTTATACAGTTAACCTGTGGTGTTATACAGTTAACCTGAGAGGTTATACAGTTAACCTGAGAGGTTATACAGTTAACCTGTGGGGTTATACAGTTAACCTGTGGTGTTATACAGTTAACCTGAGAGGTTATACAGTTAACCTGTGGTGTTATACAGTTAACCTGTGGTGTTATACAGTTAACCTGAGAGGTTATACAGTTAACCTGTGGGGTTATACAGTTAACCTGTGGTGTTATACAGTTAACCTGTGGGGTTATACAGTTAACCTGAGAGGTTATACAGTTAACCTGTGGGGTTATACAGTTAACCTGTGGGGTTATACAGTTAACCTGAGAGGTTATACAGTTAACCTGTGGTGTTATACAGTTAACCTGTGGGGTTATACAGTTAACCTGTGGTGTTATACAGTTAACCTGTGGTGTTATACAGTTAACCTGAGAGGTTATACAGTTAACCTGAGAGGTTATACAGTTAACCTGTGGGGTTATACAGTTAACCTGAGAGGTTATACAGTTAACCTGTGGTGTTATACAGTTAACCTGTGGGGTTATACAGTTAACCTGAGAGGTTATACAGTTAACCTGAGAGGTTATACAGTTAACCTGTGGTGTTATACAGTTAACCTGTGGTGTTATACAGTTAACCTGTGGGGTTATACAGTTAACCTGTGGTGTTATACAGTTAACCTGAGAGGTTATACAGTTAACCTGAGAGGTTATACAGTTAACCTGAGAGGTTATACAGTTAACCTGTGGTGTTATACAGTTAACCTGAGAGGTTATACAGTTAACCTGTGGTGTTATACAGTTAACCTGTGGGGTTATACAGTTAACCTGAGAGGTTATACAGTTAACCTGTGGTGTTATACAGTTAACCTGTGGTGTTATACAGTTAACCTGAGAGGTTATACAGTTAACCTGTGGTGTTATACAGTTAACCTGAGAGGTTATACAGTTAACCTGTGGTGTTATACAGTTAACCTGAGAGGTTATACAGTTAACCTGAGAGGTTATACAGTTAACCTGTGGGGTTATACAGTTAACCTGTGGTGTTATACAGTTAACCTGAGAGGTTATACAGTTAACCTGTGGGGTTATACAGTTAACCTGTGGGGTTATACAGTTAACCTGAGAGGTTATACAGTTAACCTGTGGTGTTATACAGTTAACCTGTGGTGTTATACAGTTAACCTGAGAGGTTATACAGTTAACCTGTGGTGTTATACAGTTAACCTGTGGGGTTATACAGTTAACCTGAGAGGTTATACAGTTAACCTGAGAGGTTATACAGTTAACCTGTGGTGTTATACAGTTAACCTGTGGTGTTATACAGTTAACCTGAGAGGTTATACAGTTAACCTGTGGGGTTATACAGTTAACCTGTGGTGTTATACAGTTAACCTGTGGTGTTATACAGTTAACCTGAGAGGTTATACAGTTAACCTGTGGTGTTATACAGTTAACCTGAGAGGTTATACAGTTAACCTGTGGTGTTATACAGTTAACCTGTGGTGTTATACAGTTAACCTGTGGGGTTATACAGTTAACCTGTGGTGTTATACAGTTAACCTGTGGTGTTATACAGTTAACCTGTGGTGTTATACAGTTAACCTGTGGGGTTATACAGTTAACCTGTGGGGTTATACAGTTAACCTGAGAGGTTATACAGTTAACCTGTGGTGTTATACAGTTAACCTGTGGTGTTATACAGTTAACCTGAGAGGTTATACAGTTAACCTGAGAGGTTATACAGTTAACCTGTGGGGTTATACAGTTAACCTGAGAGGTTATACAGTTAACCTGTGGTGTTATACAGTTAACCTGAGAGGTTATACAGTTAACCTGTGGTGTTATACAGTTAACCTGTGGTGTTATACAGTTAACCTGTGGTGTTATACAGTTAACCTGTGGTGTTATACAGTTAACCTGAGAGGTTATACAGTTAACCTGAGAGGTTATACAGTTAACCTGTGGGGTTATACAGTTAACCTGTGGGGTTATACAGTTAACCTGTGGTGTTATACAGTTAACCTGTGGGGTTATACAGTTAACCTGAGAGGTTATACAGTTAACCTGTGGGGTTATACAGTTAACCTGTGGGGTTATACAGTTAACCTGTGGGGTTATACAGTTAACCTGAGAGGTTATACAGTTAACCTGTGGGGTTATACAGTTAACCTGTGGGGTTATACAGTTAACCTGTGGTGTTATACAGTTAACCTGTGGGGTTATACAGTTAACCTGTGGTGTTATACAGTTAACCTGTGGGGTTATACAGTTAACCTGAGAGGTTATACAGTTAACCTGTGGTGTTATACAGTTAACCTGAGAGGTTATACAGTTAACCTGTGGTGTTATACAGTTAACCTGTGGTGTTATACAGTTAACCTGTGGTGTTATACAGTTAACCTGTGGTGTTATACAGTTAACCTGTGGGGTTATACAGTTAACCTGAGAGGTTATACAGTTAACCTGTGGTGTTATACAGTTAACCTGTGGTGTTATACAGTTAACCTGTGGGGTTATACAGTTAACCTGTGGGGTTATACAGTTAACCTGTGGGGTTATACAGTTAACCTGAGAGGTTATACAGTTAACCTGTGGTGTTATACAGTTAACCTGTGGTGTTATACAGTTAACCTGAGAGGTTATACAGTTAACCTGTGGTGTTATACAGTTAACCTGTGGTGTTATACAGTTAACCTGTGGTGTTATACAGTTAACCTGTGGTGTTATACAGTTAACCTGAGAGGTTATACAGTTAACCTGTGGTGTTATACAGTTAACCTGAGAGGTTATACAGTTAACCTGTGGGGTTATACAGTTAACCTGTGGTGTTATACAGTTAACCTGTGGGGTTATACAGTTAACCTGTGGTGTTATACAGTTAACCTGTGGGGTTATACAGTTAACCTGAGAGGTTATACAGTTAACCTGTGGTGTTATACAGTTAACCTGTGGGGTTATACAGTTAACCTGTGGGGTTATACAGTTAACCTGAGAGGTTATACAGTTAACCTGTGGGGTTATACAGTTAACCTGTGGTGTTATACAGTTAACCTGTGGTGTTATACAGTTAACCTGAGAGGTTATACAGTTAACCTGTGGGGTTATACAGTTAACCTGTGGTGTTATACAGTTAACCTGTGGTGTTATACAGTTAACCTGTGGGGTTATACAGTTAACCTGTGGTGTTATACAGTTAACCTGAGAGGTTATACAGTTAACCTGTGGTGTTATACAGTTAACCTGTGGTGTTATACAGTTAACCTGTGGTGTTATACAGTTAACCTGTGGTGTTATACAGTTAACCTGAGAGGTTATACAGTTAACCTGTGGGGTTATACAGTTAACCTGTGGGGTTATACAGTTAACCTGAGAGGTTATACAGTTAACCTGTGGTGTTATACAGTTAACCTGTGGTGTTATACAGTTAACCTGTGGTGTTATACAGTTAACCTGAGAGGTTATACAGTTAACCTGAGAGGTTATACAGTTAACCTGTGGGGTTATACAGTTAATCTGAGAGGTTATACAGTTAACCTGTGGTGTTATACAATTAACCTGTGAGGTTATACAGTTAACCTGTGGTGTTATACAGTTAACCTGTGGTGTTATACAGTTAACCTGTGGTGTTATACAGTTAACCTGTGGGGTTATACAGTTAACCTGTGGGGTTATACAGTTAACCTGAGAGGTTATACAGTTAACCTGTGTGGTTATACAGTTAACCTGTGGGGTTATACAGTTAACCTGTGGGGTTATACAGTTAACCTGTGGTGTTATACAGTTAACCTGAGAGGTTATACAGTTAACCTGTGGGGTTATACAGTTAACCTGTGGTGTTATACAGTTAACCTGTGGGGTTATACAGTTAACCTGTGGTGTTATACAGTTAACCTGTGGGGTTATACAGTTAACCTGTGGGGTTATACAGTTAACCTGTGGTGTTATACAGTTAACCTGTGGGGTTATACAGTTAACCTGAGAGGTTATACAGTTAACCTGTGGTGTTATACAGTTAACCTGTGGGGTTATACAGTTAACCTGTGGGGTTATACAGTTAACCTGAGAGGTTATACAGTTAACCTGTGGGGTTATACAGTTAACCTGTGGTGTTATACAGTTAACCTGTGGGGTTATACAGTTAACCTGTGGTGTTATACAGTTAACCTGTGGGGTTATACAGTTAACCTGTGGTGTTATACAGTTAACCTGTGGGGTTATACAGTTAACCTGTGGTGTTATACAGTTAACCTGTGGGGTTATACAGTTAACCTGAGAGGTTATACAGTTAACCTGTGGGGTTATACAGTTAACCTGAGAGGTTATACAGTTAACCTGTGGGGTTATACAGTTAACCTGAGAGGTTATACAGTTAACCTGTGGGGTTATACAGTTAACCTGTGGTGTTATACAGTTAACCTGTGGGGTTATACAGTTAACCTGTGGTGTTATACAGTTAACCTGTGGGGTTATACAGTTAACCTGTGGTGTTATACAGTTAACCTGTGGGGTTATACAGTTAACCTGTGGTGTTATACAGTTAACCTGTGGGGTTATACAGTTAACCTGAGAGGTTATACAGTTAACCTGTGGGGTTATACAGTTAACCTGAGAGGTTATACAGTTAACCTGTGGGGTTATACAGTTAACCTGTGGTGTTATACAGTTAACCTGTGGGGTTATACAGTTAACCTGTGGGGTTATACAGTTAACCTGTGGTGTTATACAGTTAACCTGTGGGGTTATACAGTTAACCTGTGGGGTTATACAGTTAACCTGTGGGGTTATACAGTTAACCTGTGGTGTTATACAGTTAACCTGTGGGGTTATACAGTTAACCTGTGGTGTTATACAGTTAACCTGAGAGGTTATACAGTTAACCTGTGGTGTTATACAGTTAACCTGAGAGGTTATACAGTTAACCTGTGGTGTTATACAGTTAACCTGTGGTGTTATACAGTTAACCTGTGGTGTTATACAGTTAACCTGAGAGGTTATACAGTTAACCTGAGAGGTTATACAGTTAACCTGTGGGGTTATACAGTTAATCTGAGAGGTTATACAGTTAACCTGTGGTGTTATACAATTAACCTGTGGGGTTATACAGTTAACCTGTGGGGTTATACAGTTAACCTGAGAGGTTATACAGTTAACCTGTGGTGTTATACAGTTAACCTGTGGTGTTATACAGTTAACCTGTGGGGTTATACAGTTAACCTGTGGGGTTATACAGTTAACCTGAGAGGTTATACAGTTAACCTGTGGTGTTATACAGTTAACCTGTGGGGTTATACAGTTAACCTGTGGGGTTATACAGTTAACCTGTGGTGTTATACAGTTAACCTGAGAGGTTATACAGTTAACCTGTGGTGTTATACAGTTAACCTGAGAGGTTATACAGTTAACCTGAGAGGTTATACAGTTAACCTGTGGGGTTATACAGTTAACCTGTGGTGTTATACAGTTAACCTGTGGTGTTATACAGTTAACCTGAGAGGTTATACAGTTAACCTGTGGGGTTATACAGTTAACCTGTGGTGTTATACAGTTAACCTGTGGGGTTATACAGTTAACCTGAGAGGTTATACAGTTAACCTGAGAGGTTATACAGTTAACCTGTGGGGTTATACAGTTAACCTGAGAGGTTATACAGTTAACCTGTGGGGTTATACAGTTAACCTGTGGGGTTATACAGTTAACCTGTGGGGTTATACAGTTAACCTGAGAGGTTATACAGTTAACCTGTGGGGTTATACAGTTAACCTGTGGGGTTATACAGTTAACCTGTGGTATTATACAGTTAACCTGAGAGGTTATACAGTTAACCTGTGGTGTTATACAGTTAACCTGTGGGGTTATACAGTTAACCTGAGAGGTTATACAGTTAACCTGTGGTGTTATACAGTTAACCTGTGGTGTTATACAGTTAACCTGTGGTGTTATACAGTTAACCTGAGAGGTTATACAGTTAACCTGTGGGGTTATACAGTTAACCTGTGGTGTTATACAGTTAACCTGTGGGGTTATACAGTTGACCTGTGGTGTTATACAGTTAACCTGAGAGGTTATACAGTTAACCTGTGGGGTTATACAGTTAACCTGAGAGGTTATACAGTTAACCTGTGGTGTTATACAGTTAACCTGAGAGGTTATACAGTTAACCTGAGAGGTTATACAGTTAACCTGTGGGGTTATACAGTTAACCTGTGGGGTTATACAGTTAACCTGTGGTGTTATACAGTTAACCTGAGAGGTTATACAGTTAACCTGAGAGGTTATACAGTTAACCTGTGGGGTTATACAGTTAACCTGAGAGGTTATACAGTTAACCTGAGAGGTTATACAGTTAACCTGTGGTGTTATACAGTTAACCTGAGAGGTTATACAGTTAACCTGAGAGGTTATACAGTTAACCTGTGGGGTTATACAGTTAACCTGAGAGGTTATACAGTTAACCTGAGAGGTTATACAGTTAACCTGTGGGGTTATACAGTTAACCTGAGAGGTTATACAGTTAACCTGTGGGGTTATACAGTTAACCTGTGGGGTTATACAGTTAACCTGTGGTGTTATACAGTTAACCTGTGGGGTTATACAGTTAACCTGTGGTGTTATACAGTTAACCTGTGGGGTTATACAGTTAACCTGTGGTGTTATACAGTTAACCTGTGGGGTTATACAGTTAACCTGTGGGGTTATACAGTTAACCTGTGGTGTTATACAGTTAACCTGTGGGGTTATACAGTTAACCTGTGGGGTTATACAGTTAACCTGTGGTGTTATACAGTTAACCTGTGGGGTTATACAGTTAACCTGTGGGGTTATACAGTTAACCTGTGGTGTTATACAGTTAACCTGAGAGGTTATAAAAGTCTCAGTCTAAATATGAACAAAAATATACATTTATAACACACACACACACACACACACACACTATCCTTCAGAATGTAAGGCTGTATGTTATCATAGTACATAGTGACGTTAATATGCTGATGTATGCATGTATTTCTGACACTGAAGTCTCTCTCTCTCTCACACACACACACACACACACACACACACACAGACACACACACACACACACTACACTGAGGCTTCCCTGCCAGAGTAAATCAGTTTTAGCTTGATTTGTCTTTAGCAGCATGGGTTTTGACTCAGACTGCCCCTCAGGCAGATGGCTGTGTGTGTGTGTGTGTGTTAAGCATTATTCAGCAAATTCTCATCTTTCCTTGTTTCACTCTCTGTCCATATCTGTCAGCTCATCATTTCACATGATAGAGAATCCTCTCCTAATAGATCAGGGGTGTAAGCGATAGACATCTCTCTATTTGCCTCCCAAGCCTGGACAATGGATCTCTTAAAAAGCGCGAGAGCGTCTCTCTCTCTCAGCTCGAACGCAGCCGATAAGGATAAAGTGATGGAGATTATTACAGACGGATTGGATAACAATTCCCAGATGTGCTGTCAGAGAAGATCGCATCAGTGTTGTGGATGACACCAATATGTAGAGATGTAATCAGAGGCTTATATTTCCCTCTGAGGGCCAAACAACCGCCTTTCTTTCTTTCTTTCTTTCTTTCTTTCTTTCTTTCTTTAATCATTTATTTAAAGGTAATGGAAATACATTTTGGCAGACAAAAATGCTTCTTAGCTGTCTGATCATTTTTAAATGCAATGCCACCTTTAAATTAAAACTTTTTCATTAAAACCCAGACTAATTTTTAGACATTTTTTAGTTAATTTAAATCTAAAATGAGTAACTATGGCTGGGAAAATTCATTTCTGCCCGGTGCAGCGATTCAGCATGTGACATCCAGACAAAATGACCAACCAGAGCGCAAGCAATAGGCTCTTTACAAACAGCTCTTTTCAATCAACATAGCAAAATATGCTATACTTCTTCGTACCATGGACCGTTTTTTCCGTGGCTCCCTCAGGAGGGTGGGGTCTTGGGGGTGATTGATGGGGGAGTTCGCTAGTGACATTTGTTTTTGGGTCATTTTAGCACAGGTTAGCTTGCGTTACCTGACTCCTCACAGGTAAACATGGACGATGTTTCTTCATTTTTACCTCAGAATTGATCAAACTATCCAATAAAATTTTTTAATGATTGATGGTATTTTCTACACTGTAATATCTGCAGCATACAACTAAAAAGTCATATTGGTTTCATATTGTGTGTGTGTGTGTGTGTGTGTGGCTTCCATGCTCTACCCGTCGTTCAGGGTTTCCGCAGGGTCCTCCAGTTTCTACTCCCAGTCCATAGACATGCATTAAGAGAAGCGAGATAGATAGATAAAGAGAGGGACAGAGGGACACACAGAGAGAGAGAGAGAGAAATTTGGAAAGAGATACAGCTAAAAGGTTGAAAGAGACAGAGAGAGAGAGAGAGAGAAGAAGAAGAGAGTGAGAGATACAGAGGTGAGAGAAAGAAAGAGAGATACAAGACGAAAGAGATACATATTGGAGAGAAAAGAGGAGGTTACAGGTGGGGAGGGCATTTGATGGGGAAGAGAGAGAGAGAGAGAGACGCAGATTAAGAGAGTCAGAGAGAGATTCAGAGGGGAGAGAAAGAAAGAGAGATACAAGACGAAAGAGATACATATTGGAGAGAAAAGAGGAGGTTACAGGTGGGGAGGGCATTTGATGGGGAAGAGAGAGAGAGAGACGCAGATTAAGAGAGTCAGAGAGAGATACAGAGGGGAGAGAAAGAAAGAGAGATACAAGACGAAAGAGATACATATTGGAGAGAAAAGAGGAGGTTACAGGTGGAGAGGGCATTTGATGGGGAAGAGAGAGAGAGAGAGAGACGCAGATTAAGAGAGTCAGAGAGAGATTCAGAGGGGAGAGAAAGAAAGAGAGATACAAGACGAAAGAGATACATATTGGAGAGAAAAGAGGAGGTTACAGGTGGGGAGGGCATTTGATGGGGAAGAGAGAGAGAGAGACGCAGATTAAGAGAGTCAGAGAGAGATTCAGAGGGGAGAGAAAGAAAGAGAGATACAAGACGAAAGAGATACATATTGGAGAGAAAAGAGGAGGTTACAGGTGGGGAGGGCATTTGATGGGGAAGAGAGAGAGAGAGACGCAGATTAAGAGAGTCAGAGAGAGATACAGAGGGGAGAGAAAGAAAGAGAGATACAAGACGAAAGAGATACATATTGGAGAGAAAAGAGGAGGTTACAGGTGGGGAGGGCATTTGATGGGGAAGAGAGAGAGAGAGAGACGCAGATTAAGAGAGTCAGAGAGAGATTCAGAGGGGAGAGAAAGAAAGAGAGATACAAGATGAAAGAGATACATATTGGAGAGAAAAGAGGAGGTTACAGGTGGAGAGGGCATTTGATGGGGAAGAGAGAGAGAGAGAGAGAGAGACGCAGATTAAGAGAGTCAGAGAGAGATTCAGAGGGGAGAGAAAGAAAGAGAGATACAAGACGAAAGAGATACATATTGGAGAGAAAAGAGGAGGTTACAGGTGGGGAGGGCATTTGATGGGGAAGAGAGAGAGAGAGAGAGAGATGGAGATTAAGAGAGTCAGAGAGAGATACAGAGGGGAGAGAAAGAAAGGCTTGGGTTGTTGGTCAGAAAGTCAGGGTTCAGGCTCCAGCACTGCTAAGCTCCACTGTTGGGCGATTAAACCATCTCTGCTCCAGGGGGCGCTATATCATAGCTGCCCCTGCACTCTGACCACAACATCCACAGCTGGGATATGCGAAGAAAAGAATTCCACTGTGCTTCTTCTTTTTCTTCTTCTGGGTAGGGTAGGAGGTACAGAAGATGGATGGAGGGATGGCCATTTTTGCTTATAAATGATGCAATTCAAGAAGTTCATGACTGAGACCTTTGCAAAAATAGAGAACGTTCTAGAAACCTCCAGAAATGACATACAGACGGTCCAAACCCACACGTGAATCTCACAGAGCTTCGTCTTTAAGGCTACACCAGATCTCCATTATTAACCTGCCATAGTAGTGAAGGGTGAAATATTTCAGCTCTGATATACACCAAGGTGAACAGAGGGATGACCATTGATTAAATGAAGGTCTGGATGGATGTGAGGTTATAAAGGGAGGAGTGGATGACGGATGAATCACGTCTGAGTGGCACGGGATTCGGACGGAGCTGACGGTGTCGGAGAAAAGAGTTTTATAGGGTGTGTAAAACGAGAGAAAGAGAGGGAGATCCAGTAAGAAAAAGAGATTTATACAGGGAGAATTAAAGATAGAGGGAGTGAGAGAGAGAGAGAGATTTGAAAAAAGATACAGTTAAAAGGTTGAAAGAGACACAGAGAAAGGAAGAGAGAGAAAGAGGATGTGACGGGGAAGAGAGAGAGAGAGAGAGAGAGAGAGAGAGAGAGAGAGAGAATGACAGATTGAGAGACAATGAAAGAGAGAGAGACAGAGAGAGAGAGAGGTGAAGAGAATGACAGATTGAGAGACAATGAGAGAGAGAGAGAGAGAGAGAGAGAGAGAGAGAGAGAGAAACAGATAGAGAGAGCATGACAGGGAGAGAGAGAGATACAGGTGGGAGAGAAAGAGAGACAGGTAGAGAAAAGAAGATAATGTCTTTAGTGTTAAGAACAGCTCTTTTGAATTCTGTTCATCTTTCTTTCTCTCTCTTTTCTTGTCAGTATCTAATTTCCTCTCCTTCCATACTCTCTCGTTGCTGCCATCCCTCCATCATCCTCGGATGAACTTCACTTGAACTGATAAAGTAACAGAACTCTACCCTGAACTCTTAATACTAACCGAGAGGGAACGGATGAAGGGAAGTCGCCGTGATCCGACGTCTCATTGGCTCCCCTTCAGGTCATATGCTAATTCGCCGTCTCTCGGCCAATGGGAAGTGTTGAGAACGGGGGAAAATTGAAATTCGGTGTTCAGTCAGTGTGAACGCCCTGCCACATGCTCTCAGCATTAAGCTGGCACTCGGCGTACTGCACGTTGTGGTCATTCAAGAATGAGTTATAAGATTATACAGCGAAAAAGACGCTTGGAGGACTTCTCTTCACTCAGCGTTACTGTCAGAGAGCCAAGCAGGAAGATCCAGAATGGTGCCAAAACATCAACGATCCACATTTTATTCACATAGCAACAATGTACACTCATCATGTACACTTACACTACAGTGGGTATGGGGGTAATATACACCGATCAGGCATAACATTCTGAGGTGAAGTGAATAAGACTGATGATCTCCTCATCATGGCACCTGTTAGTGGGTGGGATATATTAGGCAGCAAGTCAACATTTTGTCCTCAAAGTCGATGTGTTAGAAGCAGGAAAAATGGACAAGTGTAAGGATTTGAGCGAGTTTGACCAAAGGGCCGAATTGTGATGGCTAGACCACTGGATCAGAACATCTCCAAAACTGCAGCTCTTGTGGGGTGTTCCAGGTCTGCAGTGGTCAGTATCTATCAAAAGTGGTCCAAGGAAGGAACAGTGGTGAACTGGTGAAAGGGTCATGGGCGGTCAAGGTTCATTGATGCACGTGGGGAGCGAAGGCTGGCCCGTGTGATCCGATCCAACAGACGAGCTACTGTTGCTCAAATTGCTGAAGAAGTTAATGCTGGTTCTGATAGAAAGGGGTCAGAATACACAGTGCAGGACAGTTTGTTGTTGCATAGCTGCAGACCAGTCAGGGTGCCCATGCTGACCCCTGTGCACCACTGAAAGCACCAACAATGGGCACGTGATCATCAGAACTGGACCACGGAGCAATGGAAGAAGGTGGCCTGGTCTGATGAATCACGTTTTCTTTTACATCACGTGGATGGCCGGGTGTGTGTGATCCCTTAAAGGATCTGCGGATAACATCTTGGTGCCAGATCCCACAGCACACCTTCAGGGATCTAGTGGAGTCCATGCCTCCACTGGTCAGGGCTGTTTTGGCAGCAAAAGGAGGACCGACACAATCCTTCTGAATTTCTGATCCCTCGTTTATGGCGTGAAGCAAAACTAAAGCGTACACTTAATTACCGAAGCACCTATTAACCTCTCAAGCAAAACACACATGGTGGCTCTGTATCGCAGCAAAGAGTCCCATCTCTTAGATCAGAAGGGGCCAATTCAGACCTAAAAGCTGTTAAAGGAAGCTTGTTAGCCTAATGAGTTTTACGCTAGCCAACTCTGTTTGATGACGGATTCAAAGGCGGTTGTGAGCCGATCAATGGCGTCGTCGTAACCTCAAGGGCTTCGATAAAAAGGAGCGATTTACATAAACAGCTGCGGGAAAAATGGAAGGGAAAAAGAGAGAAAAGGGGGAAAACATTCAACATCTGCATTAGATCTTGATCAATGCTTAATATTAGAGATTTTTTGCCGTTCTTATTTATTCATGCAGCTAGCGTACGAGTGTCTGAGAGAGCAAAGTGTCAAAATATACAGTTTCCGTTCAAATATATTAGATATGGAGATACACAGGTATGTAGATAAAATAGGATAGACAGCAGGTGAGGTGTGTGTTCATGATTCTGGGCTTTCTCTAATCAGTAATTTTCTTTCATTCAACCTCGGATAGATGTTCTAGAAACAGAAAGATCCAAATGTGTGTGTGTGTGTGTGTGTGTGTGTCAGGGCATGAAAAAGAGATGAGACATGATTGGGTCAGAAAGGTGTGTTCTCAACATCACAAATCACTTTAGCAGAGTGCTACGTTTCACCCAATCTCTCTCACACACTTTTTTTTCCACCAGGAGTTTTTTCTCCTACTGTGTTTCCTGTTAGTTTCAAGAATAAAGTAAAAGTGCTTGTTAGAATATTAAGCCACGCCTATGAGGACGGTTCTCAGACATACAATCCGATCTGTTTCATAATTTACAAGCCTTGCACATTAAGATTGTGTTAACTTTTGTCTTTTTCTTAGCAGCGAATCAAAGAAACTTTCACATCTCAAGAAAGAAGTTATCATGTTGTCTGGAACTTGTATAATATGCGTTCGTTTGCAAATGTTGGACCATCAGAGATTTAGCTACCTTTAAATCTACCTTACCAAATTTAGGCTAACGTCAGCCATTGAGCTACCAGAGCCAAGGTCAGCCATTTAACTTGGGCAGAATTGTGCTAAAATCCCTGTATTCTTTGGGTCAGTATTGGGCCACTAGTGCTAATTGAATTTTAGTCACCTTTTATTGGGACGTCAACCATACACCAAGCAGGAATAACATTATGACCACCTGCCTAATATTGTGTTTGTCCCTCTTTTGCTGCCAAAACAGCCCTGAGCCTTGATAGATACTGACCACTGCAGACCGAAAACACCCTACAAGAGCTGTAAGAGTTCTGATCCGGTCGTCTATCCGTGATCACAATTTGTCCCTTCATCAAACTCGCTCAAATCTTTACGCTTGTCCATTTTTCCTGCTTCTAACACATCAACTTTGAGGACAAAATGTTGACTTGCTGCCTAATATATCCCACCCACTAACAGGTGCCATGATGAGGAGATCATCAGTCTTATTCACTTCACCTCTCACTGCTCACAATGTTATACCTGATCGGTGTATGTTTGGGTGCTAACGAGTAGATCCAATTCAATTTTGGGTCACTGTCGGGCCACTAACTTGTTAACATTGGGCCAACATCAACCATATGATTGGATGCTGTAATTGAGCCAATGTTGGGACACCAGACTTCACCTTTAAATCCACCTGGCTGATGTTGGGTCAACGTCAGCCATTCCACTGGGTCATCGATGTGCCAAAATCATGTATTGAGCCACAAAGTTGGCAGATCTCAGCCATCTTTAAACATCAGATCTCCCCATGTCAACTTTGGGCTAACATCAGCCATATGGATGGATGTCAACATTGGGCTACCAGAGCCAAGGTCAGACAACTGGGCTTTAACTGAGACAAAATTGTGCCGAAATCTCTTTATTCTTTGGGTCAGTATTGGGTCACTCAGGCTAATCAAATTTTAGTCACCTTTGGGTTTGGGTGCTAACAAGTTGTGCCAATAAAACTTTGGGTCACTGTTGATCACAACTTGTTAACATTGGGCCAACATTAACTATATGATTGAATGCTATAATTGGGCTGATGTTGGGACTTCACCTTTAAATCCAGCTGGCTGATGTTGGGCCAACGTCAGACATTCAACTGGGTCATCAATGTCCTTATATCATTTTGTCTGTTCTTTCAGCATCAGGCCACAGAGCTGGCAGATTTCAGCCATCTTGCCAACTTTGGGCCAATGTAAACATATCTATATGGTCAGTGTTGTGCCACCAGTGCAGACAGGCATCCAACTACCTTAAGATCCACCTTTCCCAACAAGGTTTCCTAGCTAATAAAGACTTTTTGTATTATGTGCCTTAATGATTTACAATTATTAGCATTGAATTAATAAATGTACAAAATATGGTAAATTAGCAGCAATGCTGATGTCAGGAACGCATTAAGGTCATTCTAATGATACAAAATTTATAATTGACTATAAAATGTGATTAGAAATGTTTTCATGTTTGAAGTGACTTTGTCAATGCTTTCCCTGATCTCCTGGAAATCTAAATGATGATGATGATCCAATTTCATTTTCCAAGATTTCCTTGAACTGATTGAGGTGTTCTCTGGAGTGATAAATCATGCTCCTGTCTGGCAATCCCATGGACGAGTCTGGGTTTGGCGGTTGCCAGGAGAACGGTACTTGTCTGACTGCATTGTGCCAAGTGTAAAGTTTGGTGGAGGGGGGATTATGGTGTGGGGTTGTTTTTCAGGAGCTGGGCTTGGCCCCTTAGTTCCAGTGAAAGGAACTCTGAATGCTTCAGCATACCAAGACATTTTGGACAATTCCATGCTCCCAACTTTGTGGGAACAGTTTGGAGCTGGCCCCTTCCTCTTCCAACATGACTGTGCACCAGTGCACAAAGCAAGGTCCATAAAGACATGGATGACAGAGTCTGGTGTGGAGGAACTGTCCTGACCTCAACCCCACAGAACACCTTTGGGATGAATTAGAGAGGAGACTCTGAGCCAGGCCTTCTCGTCCAACATCAGAGCCTCACAAATACGCTTCTAGAGGAATGGTCAAAAATTCCCATTAACACCCTCCAAAAGTTGAAGCTGTTATAGCTGTAAAGGGCGGAACAACTCCATATGAAACGCTACGGAATAGCAAAACCCATTAAACTGACTGAGTGTGTGTGTGTGTGTGTGTGTAGGTGGTTGGCTGGGATCAGGGGCAGGTAAAAAGCCCAGTCTTGTAGTAACAGAGAGGAATACGGTGTCCTTATATAATCTGAGATCATCTTTCTGTCTCCGCGACATATGAGCTCAGTACAACAGCCTTGGGTGGCGTTTTATTTAATTAGCATCTCTCATCTCTCTTCTCTTTCTGGCTAGATTTTTTCCATTTCGCAAAATATTAGACATAACTAGGCATACTATTGAGTGCAGTAGCGGATTGGGACACAGCCCGACCTGTCAGCATTTTTTATTTTCTTTGCCTCTTTAATCCTCTTTAACCGAAACCTGAGACAGGAAGCGTGGATAATTATCATACCGCCTTTATTTAAAAAAATAAATCCTTACTATTTAATACACTTGGCGAGAGTTTTATAGAAAAAATGTATAAAAAAAAAAAAAGTAAATATCTCGCGCCATACCGGGAGCTCGTGCTGTGTGCGCGCGCGCGCGCTTATCCCGACGTGGGGGATAGCCTATTAGCATATTAGCCACCGAAAGGAAAAGCAAATTTGACAAGCGATTAATGTGTAAAACGCGATTAAATCATGTATTTTATCACAATACTGTGAGAAATATAACATCAATCGATAAGAAGGAGCAATGTGAGCTAGCTAACAGTGCTAAAATGTTAGCTTGTGGCTATTCAAACACATCACAAAGCAAGAATAATGACCTATGGATGAATTGTCCCCTAAAAATTTATATACTTGTTGCATTATTGTTTCTGTAGCTGCTGCATTTGGGTTTGGGGACAGATTGCATAAGATGGACACTAGAGAATCCGTCCACACACACACACACACACACACACACTTCCTTGCCACTACCATCTCCAGAGCAGATGAGGGACATAGACATGTTTTTGCCTGAAAATGTCATCAACGCTAGATTTTTCTCCTAACCAGCCTGCGTCTCGAAATATCCCCAAGCATTGTCTAAAACTTCTCGTGAAGTGGTTTGTCTCTTCGACTCGGCAAGGCGTTCATGAATAAAACATGAATGTGAATTCATGCAGCAGTGTGTAGATTTGAGCAATATACCCTTTTTTCTTGGAGGGGAACAGTTATGTAAGAGAAATCGCTGGGTTTGTGTATCTGCAATGCAAAAAAATCTCAGTATGTCCTGATTGTGCCAGATAAAGGGGATTCTTGGGTCAAAGAAGGCAGGGCTGAAAGGTAAATACTGTTTCGAGATCAGTTTCTTTTCATCGTGAGCTGCACCTAGAGGAAAACCTTCTGATATCATGCATACCTTTCGCATCCTAGAAGCTTTCAAGGTTACATCCTTCACGTTTTGCTCCAAATGCAAATACGGCTAGAGCCTGGCCAGCTCCCGAGGTCCCTTTTGGACTCTGACCTAATTATGTCATGTGGCTCCTGTGTTGTTTTAAACATGGTCGAGCTTCGATTTTACAGTTTGAAGAACGTCTGTTTGAAATGAATTCGTGGTACGGAGCTGCGTCATAACAGATCACGATCACGGGTTTAGCCGCTTCCTGACCTGCTCGGACAACTTCGGGTCATTCGATTACGCTGTAAAGATTACGCGGCAAACGCATTCGACTGTCTGAGGGCAGTTTATGAGTCGGTCTGACCTAATTACACCACATCTTGTGGTTCGGAACATGATTAAAATAAGCCTCTGCTGGCTGGGATGGCCATCAGCTAATCAGGCGGAATAGAAACGCAACATACAGGCCACTTTTTCGGAGAGAATAACCTAGCATGCAGAGAAGGAGGCATCCGAGTACTTAATAATTCATCTGTAAAAAGCTTTTTGGAAAAAGAATAGCTGAGCAGACCGAGTTTATAAAAAATGTTCTCGTGTGTAAAGCTCGGAAACAGTGAGACCAAGGATGAAGCTCTGCCGAAGGTCTAGTGAGGCTTGTGGTGGCATCATGATGAGGCTCAGCGAGATAGATCATAGAATCCAGTAGGGCCTGTGGTGGTGCTGCATTGTGGGGCCCAATGAGGTCTAAGATGGAGCTGCAGTTTCATGCATCTGATAGAGCTGTGAAATGGACCAGAATAAAACCTGTTACACTATCAGACCTAATAAGGTCTTTGGTAAAGTTTTGAAGGCCTACGGTTGAGCCACACCATAGGATCCATTAGCCTGTAATGATCCCCCAATGAGGCATGTAGTTGTAGTGCACCATCTGCCCCTATAAGGCCTGTGATGGAGCTACAGTGCTGGGTTTAATGAGACCTATGCTGGAACCATACATGAGGCCCAGTGAGACCTGCTATGGAGATGCTCCCTGGAAGCTATTGAGACCTGTGCTGGAGTTGCACCACTAGACCCAGTGAGGCATGTGGTAGTGCTGCACCTTTAGGCATAGAGAGGCGGTGGAACTGCACATGCAGCCCAGTAAAACCTCCTCAATATGAGGAACCAGGAATTGCTTTTCAATGAGGTGTGTGTGTGGTGTAACTGCACCACGGATCCCAATGAGTCCTGTGATGCAGCTGCAGCACAGGACTCAACAAGACACATGGTGGAGCTGTACTGGGATCATTAAGGCTGATTAATAACACATTTATAAAGTGATGCTTATTAATATGCAGGAAAGATTTTCTCTTTGCCCAGCTGAACGAGTGGACAGTAAAACTGTAGAAACGTCCCCAGACATGGAATATCTCATGCTGGCCTCATGAGGTTAAAATGACCTGAATCTTAATGACCGCTTCAGCTGTAAC
>NC_080738.1:5042336-5069836 GCF_019097595.1 Hemibagrus wyckioides | reverse complement strand
CGTGCACACACAGACGTGCACACACACACACACAGAGACGTGCACACACACACACAGACAGATGCAGAGACACACACAGACAGATGCAGAGACACACACAGAGACGTGCACACACACACACAGACACGCACACACAAAGACACATGCAGAGACGTGCATACAGACACACAGAGGCACCAACCTTGAGCCATTTGTCGACACACTTCGCGTGGAATTCGTGATTACAGGGCAAAACTCTGAGCAACTGCCGGGACTCGAAGTCACACATGCACACCACACACCTGAAACACACACACACACACACACACACACACACGGGTTAAACAGAGTCAAACGGAACTCAACATTTTTTCCCCATCCTACTCATCAGACCGTACATCACTAACATCAATATCTTCTACTAAAACAATTCATTTACTATAGAGTTAAAACCTCTCTGTTCAGCAGCAGCTCAGTCATACCTCTATCACTACTGCTGTTCTGTGTGTGTGTGTGTGCGTGTGTGTGCGTGTGTGTGTGTACTCTACTCACAGGGTTTGCTCAGACTGGTGGTTGCTGGGGTTGAATCTGTAGGAAGGCAGCTGTTCGATGTCAGCTTTTGTCAGGCCGCGTGGTTTGGCTTCCCCGAGACGTTCGGCAAGGTTCAACAGAGCCTAAACACACACACACACATCAAATTAAGGGAAACAAATGACAGTGTTTATGTCTCCATGCTGCTTCACAGACACAAAAGTAGGATAGTTGGTGCTGAATCACTATGGAAACCTGCCATTGTAGATATATACATATATATTGCCAAATGTATTGGGACACCCCTCCAAATCATTGAATTCAGGTGTTATGTTTCAGGGGTTGGGCTCGGCCCCTTAGTTCCAGTGAAAGGAACTCTTAATGCTTCAGCTTCATACCAAGACATTTTGGACACTTTGTGGGAACAGTTTGGGGATGACCTCTTCCTGTTCCAACATGACTGTACACCAGTGACCAAAGCAAGGTCCATAAAGACATGGATGAGTGAGTTTGGTGTGTCCTAAATGTCTTGGTATGCTATAGTGTAGGTAGTCTTGGTAGTGTAGCTATTGACACACAAAATGTATGTAGTCCACAGTAACCATGAAAAAAAATTTTTCACCTCGTAATTCTCCACTTCTCCGTCGTCTACGTCGAGCTCTAAACTGATAGCAGGCCCCACTGCTGTAGGCTGCACTGGAAGAACAGATCTACACAGAAAAAAAAAAATCTAACATCAATAATCTGTACACAACCTAGAAATACAGCTTGTAATAAAATGTTGTCCAACAAAACTCACAGGAAGTATGGAAGGAGGCTTGGATGATACGGGGGCGGAGCCACGGCTTGCTGCGAACGGTACCGCCGACCCGCGATGCGTCGAGGCATGAAGTGTGGATACGGCTGTGTGGAGAAGGAGGTGTCATTAATTAACTGCTCTGTAGAGGCATTCATGAAAATATCCTTGCGGGTAACAAAACGACCACTTCAAAAATAAATACTCACCACTCCGAAGAGCTCCTGTGGCAGGGGATCGTGAGAGAGGAACTGCAGCGGTGTGGACGGAGGAAGGGGGCTGGGGTGGCCCGAGTGGGCATAGTTAAAGCTGCCTCCTACTGGCAGGTGATCCCCGAGCAGCTCCACTTCATTCTCAATCCTCTGTAGTGGCTACACACACACGACTTATAAGCCACAAATCAAACTATAATGCGTGTGTTTATTACATACATTCAGATACACATACGCTCCATGTGTCCGCGTGCATGATACTCACTGATCTTGACTGTTGTGTTTGGAAAGGCAGGAAGTGTGTGGGCGGGGCCAGGTGTGGCGGGTGGTGATGGTGTGAGAGGTGGTGTGGCGGGTGAAGCAGGAAGGCAGAGTCGCTGGAAAGCAGCGACGGAAACGCGTACGGCACGGGCAAGTGCTGCACTGAACACGCGGGCAGCATCTACAAAGAAAGAGGAAATAGGTTTCACACGTTTGATTTAATACACAAACAAAAATGTATATTCAGCCTGGAGTTCTCTGCTTCAAACACTAGGGGGCAGCAGAGTATAATGAGTCTGAGGCCTCAATTCTCACACACACCGGAGGTGGGCAGACGGGGTAGTGCTGCTGGCTGCTGAAGACCACTGAGCAGGCAGGCACCTGCTGCTGAGACGAGCATGCTGGGATATGCTGTCCTGTGCAGAGAGGAGGCGGCAGGGCGTGGGCTGCAACCGGAGACACTGTGTATGATACGGGGACAGTACCCTGAGGAAGCTACCACACACACACACACACAATTACTCTTCATATAGATGACACACACACTGCAATTTCTGATCTTCATCACAACCTAACCGGCATCTTACCTGCTCATGGAGGTCCATGACCATGGTGCCTTGCTGCTGTGGATGCAGTAACCGTGGTGACAGAGCAGGAGGGTGGAAGGCGCGTGGCTCGTCGCTGCCCGTCGGCGGGTGAGGGGGCACGGCCGGGCCATATGAGTGAAGGGCGTGTGTGTGCGGATGAGGAGGGTGGCGGTAGTTCTCGTCCTGGGGGCCGCCGGGAGAGCCGTGATGGAGCCGAGAGAGGCGCTCGCGCCGGGCACGCTGACGCCGCGCTGGAGGGCTGACACACCACAGAGCATCATCATCATCATCATCATCATCATCATCAATATCATCATACCACATGATCAAAATCCACTTCACCGTACCTGCGTCTGTGTCTGGCGGGCGTGTGACAGCGCTCAGAATGGTAGTGTGAGTGAGGATAGGGGTGTGGTCTGCGACTGGGCGGGAGCTCCCAAGGCCTGATGGGTGGCGAGGGCGTGGAGGGCGGGGCGGAGGCTAGCTCTAGCATAGACTGCTGTGAGAGGCGCTGACGTTTAGGACTGGGGGAGTCCTCCGTCTGAGAGGGGGAGAGAGAGAGACACACACACACACACACACACACACACACACACACACACACAGTGAGTCAGGAGCACAGGTGGTCAGTGTGTATGGTCATATTCCATATCAAGCTTTTAGAGAGTTCACAACATCGATACTTAATTTATTATCAACAGATGATGAATTTATTCACATGTATATCTGGAGAGGTATTAATGGAGATAAATAATAAAGTGCACCGTTAGAGCAGCAAAGTGCTAAAATAAAGGACATCCTTCCTTCCTTCCATTCATCTCTCTCACACACACACACACACACACACACACACACACACACACACCCCTATACATAGTTACTAATCCATTCATAATACAGTCCATTATAAATCAGATCCATTCATTAATCTATAATTAATCCATCCATGCCAGATATACAGAATTCCGTACACACCGCTCCACCCGTGCCAGATATACAGAATTCCGTACACACCGCTCCACCCGTGCCAGATATACAGAATTCCGTACACACCGCTCCACCCGTGCCAGATATACAGAATTCCGTACACACCGCTCCACCCGTGCCAGATATACAGAATTCCGTACACACCGCTCCATCCGTGCCAGATATACAGAATTCCGTACACACCGCTCCATCCGTGCCAGATATACAGAATTCCGTACACACCGCTCCATCCGTGCCAGATATACAGAATTCCGTACACACCGCTCCATCCGTGCCAGATATACAGAATTCCGTACACACCGCTCCATCCGTGCCAGATATACAGAATTCCGTACACACCGCTCCATCCGTGCCAGATATACAGAATTCCGTACACACCGCTCCATCCGTGCCAGATATACAGAATTCCGTACACACCGCTCCATCCGTGCCAGATATACAGAATTCCGTACACACCGCTCCATCCGTGCCAGATATACAGAATTCCGTACACACCGCTCCATCCGTGCCAGATATACAGAATTCCGTACACACCGCTCCATCCGTGCCAGATATACAGAATTCCACACACACTGTTCCATCCATCTAATCAGAAGTTCGGCCAAAAATCCATTCATTGATGCAACTCCTCATCTACGACTGCATCCAGATCCGTCTCTGTACATCCACACATCAACAAAAATCCATTAAGTGATGCAACTCCTCATCTACGTCTCTGTACGTCTCTGTACGTCCATCCATCAACAAACCTGTCCTTTTATCTCTCATTCAAATAAATCCACACTGTAACAAATCCATCTATTTATTAATGCAACCATCCATCCTTCTCTCCATCCACACCATCCTTCCGGCCGTCCATCTACACCATCCATCCTTCCGGCCGTCCATCTACACCATCCATCCTTCCGGCCGTCCATCTACACCATCCATCCTTCCGGCCGTCCATCTACACCATCCATCCTTCCGGCCGTCCATCTACACCATCCATCCTTCCGGCCGTCCATCTACACCATCCATCCTTCCGGCCGTCCATCTACACCATCCATCCTTCCGGCCGTCCATCTACACCATCCATCCTTCCGTCCGTCCATCTACACCATCCATCCTTCCGTCCGTCCATCTACACCATCCATCCTTCCGTCCGTCCATCTACACCATCCATCCTTCCGTCCGTCCATCTACACCATCCATCCTTCCGTCCGGCCATCTACACCATCCATCCTTCCGTCCGTCCATCTACACCATCCATCCTTCCGTCCGGCCATCTACACCATCCATCCTTCCGTCCGGCCATCTACACCATCCATCCTTCCGGCCGGCCATCTACACCATCCATCCTTCCGGCCGGCCATCTACACCATCCATCCTTCCGGCCGGCCATCTACACCATCCATCCTTCCGGCCGGCCATCTACACCATCCATCCTTCCGGCCGGCCATCTACACCATCCATCCTTCTCTCCATCTACACCATCCATCCTTCTCTCCATCTACACCATCCATCCTTCTCTCCATCTACACCATCCATCCTTCTCTCCATCTACACCATCCATCCTTCTCTCCATCTACACACCTCTTTAAATTCATCCCATCCCCTATCTCAGCAAGCAGAGACAGAGAGAGAGAACGTTACAAACGCTGTGCACGTTTCCATTCACTCACGTAGTCATGTGTGTTTATAGTGTTATACCTGCATGTGCGATTACAATTACATGATACAAAATTACTAGCTCTCACTGTGGGTTATCTCTGACTGCATCATTTCTCACAGCATGCAGAGCTTCAGTAAAGCTGAGTGAGGGTGGTGGAGGTGCACACTGGAAAATTCACATACATTTGATCATGTGTTGTTCAGAGCATATGTAGAGGCGCATTTCACTTATTCTAATTTATTCCCTGAAAATCATCCTTCTCTCCATCTACACCATCCATCCTTCTCTCCATCTACACCATCCATCCTTCTCTCCATCTACACACCTCTTTAAATTCATCCCATCCCATCCATCTACTAACCCACCCAACCACATAGTTACTACTTCATTCATCCCCCACATATCCACCCATGCATCTATTTATTCATCCATCCGTCTATAACTAGGTCAACCATCTACCACTCCAGCTATCCAACTCAATCTGTCCATTACCTCATCTATTAATTCATCAATCCATATATTAGATAGATAGATAGATAGATAGATAGATAGATAGATAGATAGATAGATAGATAGATAGATAGATAGATAGATAGATAGATAGATATCCTTCAGCATGTTTTCAGTACTGAACCTTTTTTAAAAAACAAATAATAATAATAATACTAATAACTAAACTGATTACAACTATGTTAACAAACAGAATTTTAGTGACGTGTAATTAGTGCACCAGAAAACACCGACACTGAGATCATAAATATTGGAACACATCAATTAAAAAACCGTTATGGGGGGGGGGGGGGGGCTGGCAGCTAAGCAATACAGTAGTGTGCATCAGTTCAGTCACACACACACACACACACACACACACACACACACACACACACACACAGAGCTAATTACACCCATTCAACCTAAAGCCATTTCCTGCCTGAAACATCACCGCCTCCGACTGCCTTGGGACAAAGTGAGGTCACTTCCTCCAAGTGTGAGGAAACCCTGGGTGTGGGGAGGGGCTGTTGCACAACACACACAGGTTGAGTAAAATTCAGCTTCAGTGTGACGCTATAATGACACATTCATAGCAGAAGCTTAGGAGGAGACGAGATACGCTCTCTAATCCGCTCCATCTACAGCGTCTCTTTACGGGAACTCACTGAGTCATGTGGAGCTTTCACAACCACTCATACAGGACACACACACCCACGTGATCACAAACCCAGACACACACACACACACACACACACAGAGAGTGAGAGAGAGAGTGTGCGAGAAAAAGAGAGAGAGAGACCATACACGAGACCGAGATATAAAGAGACGTAAATTTTAATGAAATTAAATACACACACTCAATGCCCAAAAAAGCCGAATGGGGAACATTTACACCCACACACACACATCTAAAACCCCTGAGGACACAATGTTTAACCACACACACACACACACACACACACACACACACACCCGCCGCCTCACATGTTGTGGGTGGTAAATTTCACACAGTTAGATAGTCGAGGGTGCAGCCGTCAACACCAGAGTGTGTGTGTGCATGTGTCGGTGTTTAATCACTAACAGGAATCCAGCACACACACACGTCTGAGTCAAGCTTTCCCCCTCCCTCTAGTATAAACGTGTCTCTAATCGGGCTCGGTGTAACGTTTCACGCTCGCCACACTCTCCACACTTCCTCCTCTCTTCCTCCTCTTTCCCATCAGGAAGTGCACAAACAGAGCAGAGTCAAACCCCAAAGCCAACAATGTCCTTGTGTGTGTGTGTGTGTGTGTGTGTGTGTGTGTGTGAGAGAGTGACCCCAGTTTCACACCAGCAGTAAATTGTGTCCAGCCTGAACTTTTAAGGGTGGTGCAAGTTCTCACCATCACAACTTGCTACAATAAACCTACACCGGCCACTTTATTAGGAACACTGCACATGCTTGCAGATATTTTGCTTCTTTAAAAAAAAACCCACCACACCCCCATCGAGCAGAAACATCTTGTACATGAGTGTGTGTGTGTGTGTGTGTGTGTGCGCATGCATGTTAGTGTTGGTGTGTGTGTGTGTGCGCGCTTTAGTGATAAGAGTGTGTGTTTCAGTGTTGCTGTGTAAGGGTTAGGGGTGTGTCGGTGTGTTAGTGCTGGTGTGTGTGTGCGCGCCTGTTTATAGAGAATTCTGTCAGACTTTAGAATTAAAATGAAAATGAAATGGCTTTACTCTCAGACTTTTTGAATGGACATTATGACGTGTCCACCATTACACCACCCTCACACACACCATCATATCAATCACGAGCCATCTGAATACCAGTGCAGCGTCCTCAACACACACACACGTTTATGGCTCGTATCACGGCTTCAAGAAGACAACCGCTGCACCGCTCTCTACGCTTCACCTGACCACTCCAGATGAAGCACGAGCTCAAAGCGTTAACACAACACACACACACACACGAGACAGACACACACACACACACGAGACAGACACACACACACACGAGACAGACACACACACACACACACGAGACAGACACACACACACACACACGAGACAGACACACACACACACACACACACACGAGACAGACACACACACACGAGACAGACACACACACACACACACACACGAGACAGACACACACACACACACACACACGAGACAGACACACACACACACACACACACGAGACAGACACACACACACACACGAGACACACACACACACGAGACAGACACACACACGAGACAGACACAGACACACACACGAGACAGACACACACACACGAGACAGACACAGACACACACACGAGACAGACAGACACACACACGAGACAGACACAGACACACACACGAGACAGACACAGACACACACACGAGACAGACACAGACACACACACGAGACAGACACAGACACACACACGAGACAGACACACACACACACGAGACAGACACACACACACACACGAGACAGACACACACACACGAGACAGACACACACACACGAGACAGACACACACACACGAGACAGACACACACACACGAGACAGACACACACACACGAGACAGACACACACACACGAGACAGACACACACACACGAGACAGACACACACACACACACACGAGACAGACACACACACACACACACACGAGACAGACACACACACACACACGAGACAGACACACACACACACACACACACACGAGACAGACACACACACACACACACACACACACACGAGACAGACACACACACACACACGAGACAGACACACACACACACACACACACACGAGACAGACACACACACGAGACAGACACACACACACACACGAGACAGACACACACACACACACGAGACAGACACACACACACACACACGAGACAGACACACACACACACGAGACAGACACACACACACGAGACAGACACACACACACGAGACAGACACACACACACACACACGAGACAGACACACACACACACACACGAGACAGACACACACACACACACACACGAGACAGACACACACACACACACACGAGACAGACACACACACACACACGAGACAGACACACACACACACGAGACAGACACACACACACACGAGACAGACACACACACACACACGAGACAGACACACACACACACACGAGACAGACACACACACACACGAGACAGACACACACACACACGAGACAGACACACACACACACGAGACAGACACACACACACACGAGACAGACACACACACACACGAGACAGACACACACACACACGAGACAGACACACACACACACGAGACAGACACACACACACACGAGACAGACACACACACACACGAGACAGACACACACACACACACACGAGACAGACACACACGAGACAGACACACACACACACGAGACAGACACACACACACACGAGACAGACACACACGAGACAGACACACACACACACGAGACAGACACACGACAGGATGAAGAGAAGGTGGAAACGTATGAAAAGCTGGAGAGACTGACAGAAAGGACGCAACACGGTCTCGGGAAGAGAGAGAGACACACAAAGAGAAAGAGAGACAAGAGAAAGAGAGACAGAGAGAGAGACAGTGAGACCGAGAGACCAAGAGAGAAAGAGAGAGAGAGACACACACACACACAAAGAGAGAGAGAGAGAGAGAGAGAGAGAGAGAGAGAGAGGATTATTAAAGCTGCTATGAACAGAGATTCAGACCTACATGTCATCTACACAGCCTCAGGGCATTTACACACAACCAGCACACACACACACACACACACACACACACACACACACTAACACACCCCAACCCACACACAAACACTCATGCACACTAACACACCCCAACCCACACACAAACACACACACCAACCCTCACACATCAACACTACTGCACACACACACCCCTCAAAAACTATGCACACACACCAACACTAACATACACACAATTTCACAGCATGTTTAAAAAAAACACTCCAAGTGAAACGTGATGCTGCCGTCACTGTTACCCGTTTAACCCTTACTACACCACCATCTCGCTCACTACCTAGACCCCCTTCTCCTGTGGAGGTGCTGAAGATCATGACATGTCACACACCTGCTCCTCAGCACCACACCCCCACACAGCCAGAGGACATTTATGAAAAACGAGACCTGAATTTATACACACACACACACACACACACACACACACATATATGATTACACACTGGGGGCATTTACATACAGATGCACATAGCCTTAAGGCATTTGCACACACCCAGGCCCTACACACACACACACGGCCCATTTAGACGCAACAAACGTTCAGTATGATGTAAAAGTCACTGTTACATCCTAAGAGGTTGATTATTTCCCCCAAAGTGACTTATTCCTCCATCACCAGCCGCTTAAACACCAACGCCGCAAGACGTTTAACAAGGAGTCGTACGTGACAGGAAGTGAGGTCGTGAGTCAGGAGCTAAAGTGTTGGGCCACGATAACCTAGCTCTGTTTAACAGCAGATAAAGTGTTTTTAGCAGTTATCATACACACTACTCTCAGCGTACATTTAACTAGCTTTACTTTCGGTAAAACAAAACAAAACCAAAGGAAGTACGGGGTCAGAGTGCAGGGCCGGGCCCTCGAGTCCACTTCCTGTCAGTCCTGAGTCTTGAACTTTCTGACCTCCGGGATAATTATATCCACGGAACCGTCCTCTTATCCGAGCGCTCGTCTTTACATCAAGACCGAGAGCTATCAATTATTTGTGTGTGAAGAGCTACAGTGTAGAGGCTATTTTGTTCCCCCCTCTCTCTCTCATTATTTTTTGCCCTTTTCTTTCTCTCCCTGCCCTCCTCCTCCCTCCTCCCTCCCTCTCTCATGTGCTCACTCCATCTCTCTCTCGCTCTCTGACAGCCAAACCCATTTTGAGGCCGCCTCTACATTCTGAAGCAAGGAGAGCCTGTTCCTGCCTGTGTGGAAGCCCAGGAATGGAGACACACACACACACACACAGACGAGAACGAGAGAGAGAGAGACTAGCTTCAGGACCTCCCACGAGCTGAGTTTCTTTTCTGTGCTGTTAAAGAGAGAGCAGAATGTGGTGGAGCTTTCACTCTGACCAACACACACACACACACACTACAGTCTGGCAAAGACTACTTTTTTAGTCTCAGCAAGGACATAGCCACCAGTTTAGCCTGTTTATGAGAACAGCAGGCATCAGCTGACTGAAGCGGAACCTGTGAGCTGAGCGTAAACACACACCCAAACACACACACACTTTTTTTCCACGTCGTGAGCCTTTTTTTTGGTTATTGCAAGACACCACTTCCTGCTTGCTCGTCCTGCTGCGTCCCCACAGCTGGAGCTGAGATCATTAGCACACCTCCGCTCCACTCTGCTCCACTCCGCCCGTTTCTGCCACCTCATTTTACCCTCCTCCTCCATCTCTTCACTACAGTATAATAAACAGACTTCAGAGTCTTGTTACTGTACAGCAGGCTGCATTATAATTACTCGTCTGTGATTGGTTGAAGTGGACAAAGCTCATTTACATACGTTTGCGCCTTCCCATGTCCATAAAGCCTGGCTATGGCATTTAAATGGACAGACTAGACAAAAACATCATCGAGACAAAACTATTAAGAGGATAAAAAGTTTGAGAGAGAAAGAAACCAGAAAACTACTAACTATACTAACGTACACAACTGGTTTAAATGCTGCTTTGATTCTTCGAGTGGTCGTTAAAGCTGGACGTCAGCTCAGGGCTGTCCCAGGGGAAATTAACATGAAGCGAAATGTCCTTTTAGACCCGACTTTGAGCTAAACCGCTGAACTAGCCATCTGCTAGAACCGTGACGGCAACTACACTATATTGCCAAAAGTATTGGGACACCCCAACACTTTTCAGGGGTTGGGCTCGGCCCCTTAGCTCCAGTGAAAGGAACTCTTAATGCTTCAGCTTCATACCAAGACACGACCCCTTCCTGTTGCAACATGACTGCACACCAGTGACCAAAGCAAGGTCCATAAAGACATGGATGAGTGAGTTTGGTGTGGAGGAACTTCACTGTTTGAGTCCTGACCTCAACCCCATAGAACACCTTTGGGATGAATTAGAGTGGAGACTGTGAGCCAGACCTTCTCGTCCAACATCGGTGCCTGACCTCACAAGAGGAAAGGTCAAAAATTCCCATAAACACACTCCTAAACCTTGTGGAAAGCCTTCCCAGAAGAGTTGAAGCTGTTATAGCAGCAAAGGGTAGGACAACGCCATATTACATTCATGTGCATGGAAAGGCAGACGTCCCAAAACTTTTGGCAATATACCGTAACTAGTACTAGCATCACAACAAACCCACTGTAGACGGAAGCCAACAAAAAAAAAACAAGAAACAAATCCAAGCTTTTTACCTTATCTGTGGCATCTGCACAGGACGGCTCGGAATGATAGTGATACACTCCTCCCATCGCTCCTGCAGAGAGAGAGAGAGACATGTACATGTTAATAACACACACACAGTAAAATAAAAAGCACAAATTAGATTCCAAGATCCTGCTTAATAATCATCTTGTTGGTGCATTTTATTAAAATATTAACGTGTGTGTGTGTGTGTGCACGCTTTATGTATTCTTGTGCTTGGATTTCATCAGATGAAGGGGAGGGAGTTACCCTTGGATGCCTTGAAACCTCTGCTCCAAGGACAGCAGCGTGTGTGTGTGGCACTACAATTCTTTTTGTTGCTTGATGCTGCCTAAGATCTGCCTCTCTCTGATGCTTGAAGACAGAATATTGTGTGTGTGTGTGTGTGTGTGGCTGTAACTAATTAAATCATCCTCTGTGCTTCTCAGCGAGAGTTTGATCTGTTGCGTTTCATCTCGGCACGGACTGATCTGAACCCGGCCATAAGCCACAGCGCAGCGTCGCAAACACGACATAGGGCCTGAGCGCACATTTGTGTGTGTGTGTGTGTGCGCGCATGTCTGAGAGAATGAGAGAGAGAGAGAGAGAGAGAGAGAGAGAGAGAGAGAGGGAGAGGAAGAGAAGCGGGGAAAAAAAAGAAGAAAAAAAAAAAAAGAGAAGGCACTGTACTGCACCACAGCCTCTTGCTTGCTCTGTTCCCTCCCTAACTTCCTTGCGCACACACACACACACACACACACACACACCATGACTTGGTAGTCATATATAAAGCATGCACACATGTGCATACACACCCACCCACCCTAATTCTAATTAACCAATGAATGAAGATCAAAAGGTTGGAGAAGAAGGACAAGAGGAAGAAAAAAAAAACAGGAAACAGAGACAGACATATGCAAGAGAGTGAGAGACAGAGTGAGAGAGAGAGAGAGAGACACACAGACACAGAGAGAGAGAGAGAGAGAGAGAGAGAGAGACACACAGACACACACAGAGAGAGAAAGAGAGAGAGAGTGAGAGAGAGAACGAGGGAGACAGACAGAGTGAGAGAGAGAGAGAGAGAGAGAGAGAGAGAGACAGAGAGAACGAGGGAGACAGTGAGTGAGAGTGTGAGAGAGAGAGAGAGAGTGTGAGAGAGTGTGAGAGAGAGAGAGAGAGTGTGAGAGAGAGAGTGTGAGAGAGAGAGAGAGAGAGAGATTGGACTTACAGAAACACGTGTTTAAAAATGAACATAACTCACACACAAATATAACACAGCCACAGACGATGAGACGGAGCAGTTCTACTGTTATACACAGATAACCAAATAACAGCACTAACAGATGTGTCAAACAAACACACACACACACACACACACACAATCAATTCGGTGTGTGTGTTCCATTCTTTCAGCTGATACTGGACCTACAGTGCTAACACAGACCATCACATGGAGTCAGAACAATATAACCAGTAATGACTAGTAATACTAGTAGCAGGCCTAGCATTTACCACTAGCAGTGGTACTAATATTAATGCTACTGCTAGCACTAGTAACAGCAGTAGCACTAGTAACAGCAATTGTACTAGTTGTAGAGTAGCTAGGATAGTAAATCTAGTAATTGGAACACTACTAGTAATGGTACTGATAAGACTAGAAATACTGCCGCTAGTTAGCAGTATCGCAAGTCATGACTAGTAACAAGAACAGCAATAAACAGTACCAACAGAAACAGCACCAAGAGTAATAATAATCTTACTGCTACTAGTAACAGTACAAATACTAGCAATACTAGTAGCAGTAATAGAACTTAACCTTACTGCTGTTCTTATTTTATATCCCTTGTTACTACAACTGGTATGACTACTAGTATTTTAACACTAGTAGCAGCAATAGCAGTAATAAGATTAGTAGGAAAAGTACTAGCGTGAAAAGTAACACTACTAGTACTCATAGCAAAAAGAATAATAGTAGTAGTCATACTAAGGAGTAGTAAAATCAGTAGAAAGAGGACTAGTGGGAGAAGTAAAACAAGTTGTAAGTGTAGTAGTACTAGTACTCCTAGTAATAATATAAGAAATCATAATACTAGTATTACTAGCAGTGATATTAGAGTAGTGATATAATTAATAGAAAAAGTACTAGTGTGTGTAGTAACACTACTAGTACTCATAGTAGTAGAAAGAATAATACTAGTAGTGATACCAAGAGTTGTAATAAAATGAATAGGAGTACTAGTTTGAGAAATAAAACTAGTTGTACCAAGTGTAGTAGTACTAGTACTCAGTCATGTAATAACAGGAAGCATCATAATACTATTATTACTAGTAGTGGTACTAAGAGTAGTAATAAGACCAGTAGGAAGAGTACTAGTGGGAGAAGAAAAACTAGTTGCAGTAAGTAACTAGTACTCAGTCACAGTATTTATAGTAGAAAAAAAAAAAAAATCATAATACTAGTATTACTAGTAGTGATATTAAGAGTAGTGATAAAATCAGTAGGAAGAGTACTAGAGGGGGAAAAAGTAAAACTACTAGCAGCAAGTGTAGTAGTACTAGTACTCATAGCTATAATAGTAGAACGCATCATAATACTAGTATAACTAGCAGTGATACAAAGAGTAGTAAAATCAATAGGAAGAGTACTAGTTGGAGAAGGAAAAGTTTAGTAGCACTAGTACTCAATCATAGTATCACTACTAGTAATAAGATTTTTTCTTCTATTAATACTAAGAGTAGTAATAAAATCAGTAGGAAGAGTACAAGTGGGAGGCGAACTATTGGTAGTACTAGTACTCAAAGAATCATATTAGTAGTGATACTAAGAGTAGCGTTAAGATCAGCTGGAAGAGTACTAGTGGGAGAAGTAAAACTAGCAGTAAATGTAGTAGTACTAGTACTCAGGCATAGTAATAATAGAACATAAAAAAAAAATCTACTATTAATAATACTAGTATTACTAGCAGTGATACTAAGCGTAGTAATATGGTTGGCAGTAACGTTAGTAATAATACCGGGATTACTACCAGTAGTACTAGTGAAAGCTTTAGAGTAGGCGGTGTCTACACGGTTCTACGCAAGTCTCGTGTTGATGATGGACCCCAGTGTATGCTGGGAAATCCCTGCTTACTTTAACAGTGTGTCTGATTCACACCTGTGATACTGTGCGACCGACAGGATGCCGGGGGTCTGGAGGTGTGAACTGACGTGAGTCAACATGCTAGGATGCCTCTGAAACCACACTGTAGCTTCACACACACACACACACACACACACACCACAACACCCCCCCTTCTAATTCAGAGATGGTGTGTTCAGTTTGGTCAGGAGGTGTTGATTAATTTGAGACTAGTTCTTGGCACAATGACGTGTGAGAGACGTTTCAGAAACATGTGAACATCATCAAAAGGGCTGTCCGGCGCGCCTGGACTCAACCATCTCAGTCCGGCGAAGAGGTAGATACGAGCCGTTCCAGGCCATATTTCCCTACAGACGGCAGCGGAGATGGACAGAGGGGAAGAGACGAGACAGGCAGGACGCTAGTGAAGACAGCAGAGAGATGGATGGAGAAATGAAAAGAAGAAGGGGGATGGCCATGGGGGATGGTGTGGGGAGAGAGAGACACAGACATTAAGGGGTTGAGGCGTCCCCCTTATGGCTGTTATTGATTTTGCTCGGAGCTCGAGAGTGCATCGGCTATTTCGATCCATTTCCTCCATCTTTCTGCCCCTGCCCCCTTTTAGTCCCTGACTCCTATATCTCCCTCTCTCCCCCTACATGGTTTCACTCTCTCCTAATGCCAGTGATTAATAATACTCTCTCTCTCTCTCTCTCACACACACACACCCGAGTTCACCTGTCAAATCTTCCCCCTCCTCTCACACACATCCCTTATAAATCAACACAGGACTGAATGAATAAATACTCAGTTACAATCCAAAACTAAATCTAAACAGGCTTCGGACGCACCGTCTGGACGTGTAATCGTCTGGACGTGTAATCGTCCGGACGTTGCGTTTATATTTCTCGGGAAGTTTATCGAAGGGAAATATATCAGTAGTATGAATCTGAAAGCAGAATTGCTCTTTAATAGGGAAGCGACAAGCCGGCTTTTTAAAATCTCACGGCATATTTCAAAACATGTGCAAGAGATCTGTACAGCACCACACACACACACACACACACAATATAAGACACACAGGAAGGCTGTGTGTGTTTGCCAAAGTGTTTTGCATAACTGTAACCAAACTGAATAGAAAGAAGAGCGACAAACAAACACAGTGCAGGAAAAAGAGGAAGTAGAGAGAGAGAGAGAGAGAACTGGAGAGTCCCAGCAGTGACAAAAAGCCAGAGGAAAAGAGGACAGAGCTGGAAAAGCTGAAATCAGACCAAGGGTGGGAGACAGATGGGGGGGGGGGAGTCTCAGAGAGCAAGAGAGTTTGGGCTAATGTTTCCTCTCTGTGTTCAGCTTCCTCTCTTCACAGAGAGAGAGAGGCAGAGAGAGAGAGACAGACACACACCATTCACGATACAGAATGAAATATTCAGCTCTCAGCTTCTCTTCTGTTGTTGTTTGCTGTGTTTTTGCTAAATGACGTGTGTTTTGCTGAAGCAGGTGTGTGTGTGAGTTTCACTTACAGGTTTCAGTTTAATCTACTCACTCGGGCAACAAGGTGATTAACATTCATGATAATAAAGCACTGCTGGGGGGGCAGCGAGACAGAAAAACAGACAGAAAAACAGACAGCGAGACAGACATACAGACCGACAAAAACAGACAGCGAGACAGAAAAATAGAAAAAACGGACAGAAAAACAGACAGCGAGACAGAAAAACAGACCGACAGAAAAAGACAGCGAGACAGAACAGACCGACAGAAAGACAGCAAGACAGAAAAACAGACAGAGAGACAGACAGCAAGACAGAAAAACAGACAGAGACAGACAGCAAGACAGAAAAACAGACAGAGAGACAGACAGCAAGACAGAAAAACAGAGAGGGAGACAGAAAAACAGAGAGGGAGACAGCAAGACAGAAAAACAGACAGAGACAGAAAAACAGACAGAGACAGAAAAACAGACAGAGACAGCAAGACAGAAAAACAGACAGAGAGACAGACAGCAAGACAGAAAAACAGACAGAGAGACAGACAGCAAGACAGAAAAACAGACAGAGAGACAGACAGCAAGACAGAAAAACAGACAGAGAGACAGACAGCAAGACAGAAAAACAGACAGAGAGACAGACAGCAAGACAGAAAAACAGACAGAGACAGACAGCAAGACAGAAAAACAGACAGAGACAGACAGCAAGACAGAAAAACAGACAGAGACAGACAGCAAGACAGAAAAACAGACAGAGACAGACAGCAAGACAGAAAAACAGACAGAGAGACAGACAGCAAGACAGAAAAACAGACAGAGACAGACAGCAAGACAGAAAAACAGACAGAGAGACAGAAAAACAGACAGAGAGACAGCAAGACAGAAAAACAGACAGAGAGACAGCAAGACAGAAAAACAGACAGAGAGACAGCGAGACAGAAAAACAGACAGCGAGACAGAACAGACAGCGAGACAGAAAAACAGACAGCGAGACAGACAGCAAAAACGGACAGAAAGACAGACAGCGAGACAGAAAGACAGACAGCGAGACAGAAAAACAGACAGCGAGACAGACAGCAAAAACGGACAGAAAGCCAGACAGCGAGACAGAAAGCCAGACAGCGAGACAGAAAGCCAGACAGCGAGACAGAAAGCCAGACAGAGAGACAGACAGCAAGACAGAAAAACAGACAGCGAGACAGAAAGACAGACAGCGAGACAGAAAGACAGACAGAAAAACAGAGAGGGAGACAGAAAAACAGAGAGGGAGACAGAAAAACAGAGAGGGAGACAGAAAAACAGAGAGGGAGACAGAAAAACAGACAAACAGACAGCAAGACAGAAAAACAGACAGAGAGACAGAAAAACAGAGAGAGACAGACAGCAAGACAGAAAAACAGACAGAGACAGACAGCAAGACAGAAAAACAGACAGAGAGACAGCAAGACAGAAAAACAGACAGAGAGACAGCAAGACAGAAAAACAGACAGAGACAGACAGCGAGACAGAAAAACAGACAGCAAGACAGAAAAAACGGACAGAAAAACAGACAGCGAGACAGAAAGAAAAACAGACAGAGACAGACAGCGAGACAGAAAAACAGACAGCAAGACAGAAAAAACGGACAGAAAAACAGACAGCGAGACAGAAAGAAAAACAGACAGCGAGACAGAAAAACAGACCGACAGAAAAACAGACAGAAAAAACGGACAGAAAGACAGCGAGACAGAAAAACAGACAGCGAGACAGAAAAACAGACAGCAAGACAGACAGCGAGACAGAAAAACAGACAGCGAGACAGACAGCAAAAACGGACAGAAAGCCAGACAGCGAGACAGAAAGCCAGACAGCGAGACAGAAAGCCAGACAGCGAGACAGAAAGCCAGACAGCGAGACAGAAAGCCAGACAGCCAGACAGAAAGACAGACAAACAGACAGCCAGACAGAGAGACAGAAAAACAGACAGAGAGACAGAAAAACAGACAGAGAGACAGAAAAACAGACAGAGAGACAGAAAAAGACAGAGACAGAAAAAGACAGAGACAGACAGCAAGACAGAAAAACAGACAGAGAGACAGACATTGAGAAAAAAAAACAGACAGCGAGACAGAAAGCAAGAATGAGTGAACTATTACAAATGATCACACCCACTCTCTCATTCCTCTCTCTATTCCTCTTCCTCCACTCACACACACACACACACACACACACACACTCGCTCTCTCTCTCTCTCTCTCGGCCTCTCTTTTCACTCGCTCCACCACGGGCCCCATGAAACGTGATTTGGTTTCAGCCGCGGTCTCGTTTCGGCTCTCTTTTGCATGCGTGCTCACACACTCGCGCGCACACACACACACACACACACACACACACACACACACACAGACAGGGTAAGGGGGTAACATGACAGCACACAGCAGAGTTCTTGGTTCTGTCAGCAGTACGCTTTGCTCTTTAAAAAAAATAATAAGTGTTGGGGTTCAGTCTGGGGTTCGGGGAAAACCACACACTGAATGTGGCTCAGCCCCATGTATCTGACGTTTCCTAATATGGAAGATGAACCTTATCGAAAACCTTATCGACGGTCAGCCACCGGACCCTCCGGATGGGAGGGGCATCCGCCCGGCCGCCCGCCCGTCAATCACAGAGACAAGAGCCAATCACAAGCGTCTGTGGGCTTGTTGATGCACAAGAGAACGGCCTTATTTCCTCCAAGTTTACTCTGCTTTATATTCTCATAATAATAGCCGATAAAATACTTCGGCTGCTGAAGTGAAGAAAGACTGACCTTTTTATGAACTTTTCTGCTAAACAGGGCAAAGTTCTGAATGTTTCAAGCAAAAGGACATGGAAATTAAGCAGAGTGTCAGGATTTATTTTTCCGCTATGGGATTTAAACAGATCGAGTCGAACAGGAAGACAGAGGAGAGAAAGTGTTTTCGGGGGAATCGGACGGTCCGCGGCTCACTGGTCCGTTTCCCTATCCGGCTCCGAAGTGGCCGGAACTGCTGGAGAGGTTGCCTAGAGACGCACAAAAGCAGGGGAAAACAAATAGCCCCCTTTGTTATGAAAATGGAGGAGTGTGGGAGCGCGTGTGTGTGTGTGTGTGTGTGTTAGAGAGAGAGTGAGAGAGTTGATTTGAGCTGAATAAAACGTTTCATGGTTTATGGTTTTAAATATGGCCGTGTTGATCCAGACACTTTAGGGAATAAATAAACGTGAAAGGGTGCGAGCTGATCCAGGATCGGTCGCAGAACAGCGCGTCAATCACGCCGCCATCATGTGATGAACAACCTAAGGCGATATTATTTTTAGTTTTGCGCATCGCTGCTTCGTAGCACCATGGAAACTCTAATTAGCGCCTGCCAAAGCTACAGAAGTGTTAATACGTTAAACAAGGAAAAAAATGCTTTATTTACTCGTATCCGCTCGAACCGCGTGCTTCGACTCCTCCTTCACTCGCACCCGCGGAAACAAGTCGGAACTTTGACATGTCGCGGCGGATACGCTTTGACATGACACCGTAACGCTCGCCGCCTCCATTTCGTCGGAACGTGTCAGTGTCTCCATGGCAACATGTGATTTATCAGAGTTTAGTGAACCATTTTTATTTTATAAAGTTATCTGACGACCGTGTAAGGAGATGTTTATTTCACACTGAAGGGAGGAGTCTCCAGCTTGGGAACAGTGTTCAGGACACGGGGACAGATTGGGTTTTTGGAAGACAGTCGAGTGTGTGATGGAGAGAGAGAGCGAGCGAGAGCGAGAGCGAGAGAGAGAGAAAGACCATGTTCGAGAAGGAGGTAGAAAGAGAGAGAGAAAAGTTAAATAATAACCAATTTGAAAGAGAGAAGGGGGCAGAGAGAGAGAGAGAGAGACACCATGTCAGAGAAGGAGGTAGAAAAAGAGAAAAGATAAATAACAACCAAGAGGGAGAGACAGAGAGAGACAGAGAGACAGACTGGTATAAGATAAGAATAACTGTTCATCACTGATTATTTTCCAGTACCTACATGCCCCCTGTATCTTTTATTCACTACATGAACATTCACAGCCTGCTCATAAACCTACAGGAGAGACAGACACGTTGCGAGACAGACAGTTTACCCGGAGATCTGATCCGAGTCTAGACCCTAAAGAACCAGACGAGCCATAAAGTCCTGCTCGTGTGCGGCATCAGACGAGTAAGACTAGTCTCGGTCCGGTGTGTTCTGGACACTCGGGTCTCAGAAAGCCTGAGAGAGGTGGATCGGCTCCTGTACCTGGCCTCGATGACGGAAATGAACTCAGGAGATCAAGATAAACCCTGAACCTCACACACAGCTGCACTGCTTTAAGGACTCTTGAGAAAATGTGGACACGGAGTCTGAACGTCTGGAAAGCGCGCTACAGATAAGCCGCTCTAATTGGGCCCGGATCACACTCGTTAATTAAACTAATACACCAGACTGAGGCTTTTCATGTGGACCAGAGAGTCCTCCGCTCTCCTTCACTCAATGAGAGCGAGTCTTTTCGCTTCCACCTGCACAGGAAAGACACACACACACACACACACACACAGAGGAGGGGAAAATAAATGAAAGAGAGGACAGAGCACGGAGTCTGGACCTGGCAGCATCTTCAGAGCAACACAGGAGGACAACAAGATGTTCAATGTTCAAGAGCGGACAGGCAGGAGTGCTCACAGGTGCCAGGTGTCTGAGGACACACACACACACACACACAACTACTCTCTGCAGTAAACACAGTACAGACAACTATAATGTTAACAAAAGATAAATAATAACCAAATAAAAATGAGAGTCAGACAGAGAGAGAGAGAGAGAGAGATAGAGACAAAGAGGGACTCCGACCGACAAAGAAAGAGACTAACAGGGAGAGACAGACAAAGAGGGAGACCGAAAGACAGAGAGAGAGACTTCCAGAGAGAAAGAGAGAGGCCGACAGAGAGTGAGAGAGAGACCAACAGAGAGAAAGAGGCTGACAGAGAGAGAGGCCGACAGAGAGAGAGAGAGAGAGAGAGACCAACAGAGAGAAAGAGGCCGACAGAGAGAGAGAGAGAGAGAGAGGCCGACAGAGAGAGAGAGAGAGAGACCGACAGAGAGAGAGAGACCAAGAGAGAGAGAGAGACCAACAGAGAGAGAGAGAGAGAGAGACCAACAGAGAGAAAGAGGCCGACAGAGAGAGAGAGGCCGACAGAGAGAGAGAGGCCGACAGAGAGAGAGAGGCCGACAGAGAGAGAGAGGCCGACAGAGAGAGAGAGGCCGACAGAGAGAGAGAGGCCGACAGAGAGAGAGAGGCCGACCGATCGACTGTCAGAGAAAGAGAGAGAGAGACAGACAGACCAATAAACAGACAGATAAAGAAGTAAATCCTATAAGGAACTGATTAACCACTTCGCTCTCTTCTAATAAAATATAAAGGGAAAAGAAGAGTGAACACCTATAGCAGAACAGATCTCTAGAGGCCTGCTACTCTCTCTCTCTCTCTCTCTCTCTCTCTGTACGTGTGTGTTCCGAATGGCCCCACCTCCATATAGCTCACACATATAATGAAACAGATACAAGAGAAGGTTCGGCAGGCAACGTTCAGGAGAAGCACACGAACACAACACAACCATGGCAGGAAGGACAGAACGGTCAGAGGAAAAAGAGAGAGAGAGAGAGAGAGAGAGAGAGAGAGAGAGAGAGACACGTGAGCTGCATTTGTTCTGTATTGCGAGCAGATGGTGTTGAACTCAGGGGATTTCGCTGTGCTGAGCTCCCCTCGTTATCAAAGCCGTCTCTTTGATCCCGGTCGATATCTCTCCTTTGCTCTCTCCCTCTCTCCCTCTCTCTCTACCATATATCTCTCTCACACTCACACAAACAGTATATTCTTTGGTCAATATCTCTGTGGCTCTCTCTCTCTCACACACACACACACACACACACACGTTACAGGTAAGGTTCATCTTGTGCACACAGTCGGCAGATAAAACTAGAGAAATTCATCAAAAAAGGAAACAAAGGCTGATGACAGACACACACACACACTCTCTCTCTCTCTCTCTCTCTCTCTCTCTCTCTCACACACAGCTGGTGGACATGGTAGAAGAAACAGCAGCAGGCGGGCAGGTATTTCCAGTCTGGGGTTAATCCACTGCGTGCGTGTGTGTGTGTGGTGCGCCTTTCTTTCCAAGTTCCTATGTAAACTCAGGTGTGCTTACTCACTGATCGCTTTATGTGACGGAACACACACACACACACACTCTTACATCTGATCTCTAAAGTGGGGAAAAGTTGTGTCCAAAATATGTGTGTGTGTGTGTGTGTGTGTGTGTCTCACTAGGCCTGGTGAAAGCTGTGATGCAGCTGGGAAACGTTTTCAGGTTTGTTTTTTTTTTTCGCATGAGGAAAGAATAACCTTTTAAACTACTACTAACCGACATTCAAACACACACACACACACACACACACACCAATCACTGGGGGCGTGAACTGGCCACCTATTAAATCACATTGTAGGTATAAAATCTACACAGAAACAAACATAACACTATCGGAGAACGGGGAAGTTTCGAGGCACTAATACGTACTGGGAAGATCACCAGCTATTACTGTTCCCATTAAACCAAGCTCAACCAAAACCAGTAGCTTGGAAGTGAAGATTAAAGGTGCTGTGGCTCTACGTCTATCCAAAGTCCACAAGAAATAACAATAATAACGCTGAGAAGTTTCTTAAAGACGCACCAAGAATAGAAGACGAGATTCGAGGACAGAGGATAATGGAGTCCAGCCATCAGGGCCAATTATTAACTTCGAGCCAATGACTTTTCCCAACGAGGAGGGGGAAATCCGCTGGGCTATATTTGTCCGGCAGGAAATAAAATTAAGCTAGAGTGGTTATTCCAGTGCAGCAACAAAAAAAACCACCAAGGTCCAGTCACTTCTGGTGTGATTTCTCTTCAGGGGGTAGTGGTTAAGGCTCTGGGTCGTTGACTGGAGGATCGAGGTTCAAGCTGCCACCATTGGGCCCTTGAGCAAGGCCCCTGACCCCCCCTGCTCCAGGGGTGCTGGACCCTGCGCTCTGACCCCAACCTCCAAGGATGATATATTTCACTGTGCAGTAATGTAAATGTGACAAAGACAACTCATTGTGGAGAAGTAAAATTAACCCTTTACATTATTACAAATAACCTGGATCGGTCAGAAGGTCAAAGATCACCACCACAAAATAAAGGAGCATGAAATGCGTTCGTGTTTTCATACGCAATAACAGAGGAGATGTGTCTGCTGAACAAGAAGAGCTCCAGGCAGAAAAAGGAATAAAAAGAGGGCTGTTCGTCCATTTCGGGCAGACTGTGTGGTCCACAGGGATGTGGGTCAAACCAGACTGACCACTGGGGGACATCTTACACGGGCTTCATCAGATACACTACTCTCAGTGAGCTCGCGCTTTCATGTCACCGATACCAGAACATCCTCAGATACAACGTCCAAATCATCTGGACGTCAACCGGACCCTGACCCGGTCAAAGGAAATGAATACAGAGCAAACAAAATGGCCGTCGTTGAGAGACTCTAATTCTCGAACATTTCTGAAGCACCTAGGACATTATTGAGATCATACATTAAAAAAGAAACTAGATTTTGTGTGAATAAGCGCTAACAACCTAAAACGGATAAAAAAAGTTTGCGGCGGTATAAGAGGAAAAAATAATAAATACATACATAAATAAACAAAAACAAACAAACAAACAAACTCGAGCTCTACCTGCTCCTCCAGGGCTCCTGTGCGCTCCGGGACCCGGATGCCGGTGTCCACCCGGGGACAGCACTCCGGCGGGCGGCCGCAGGTTCTCCGGGTGTCCGTGAGCTCCGAGCACCGCGCATGCGCCGCTGAGCTGGTGCTGCTGATGCTGCTGCTGCTGTTGATGATGATGATGAAGGTGATGGTGATGATGGAGGTTTGCGCCTGAACTCCCTGCGCCGCTGTTCGCGCCGGCGCTCTGATAGAATCCGGAGCGTGAGCGGGACCGAGTCCTGGGCGGCTCGGTGGCCATGGGCTGAGGCGAGGGCGTCGGGGGAGAAAGGTGAGACGTGGATGCCGGGGAAGCGGAGACGCCGTGCAATCTGTCCGCCACTAGTGCCGCTTCCGGTGCGCCGTACTCGCCTTCCGGAGTGCGCTTGGGCACGCGCTCGGCGCCGGCTGGGACGCGGGGACGCACGTGAGGCTCGGGAGTCGCTGGCGGCGCACCAGTAGCCGCGATGGGCATTTCCTTTACACAGGGGGTGTCTCTCTCACTCTTTCTCTCTCTCTTTCTCTCAGTCTATCCTGTTTCCCCGTCTTACTTCCTTCTCCTCCACCAAAGCCGTAAATAAAAATCTGCCGAGAACAAAAAAAAAACAAAACAAAACAAACCACACGAGTCAGGACAAAACGACAGCCAGAGTCTCTGTCTCTCTCACACACACACGTTAGTTTTTAAAGCAAAATAAACAAGTAAATAACGTGGAAATGAATAATGAATGGTGGAACTGGCTTTCACTTCATCTGGCCCCCCTTTTGTTTTGGTGCGTCCTTATAAGAATAAAAACGCAAACCACAGGCTAACCTCATCAACTTACATCACTGTGTACTTCTACACACCGTCATCCGTGTTGTTTTTGATACACAACTTGGAACTAAAAACAGCATTCGTATCCGCGCGTGAGAGTGTGTGTGTGTGCGCGTGCTAGGTTTGATCTCCCACACAACTAACGTCGCGTTACAACTAGCTAGCTAGCACCCTACGGACACACAAACACTCTTCTGATCAATAAAACCGCCTCGTTTCGACTCAATTCCACCGCACACACACACACATACACACCTGGAAACATGTCTTTTACTATTTATCCACTTATAAACGCGACGTAAGCAAGTTTAAGCACTTCCGCGAAAGCTTTTTTTCCCTCCTCCTCCTCCTTCTTCTTCTTCTTCTCAGGCTAGCTAGCTGCCTAAAGGCTAGTTTTTTTTTTTTTTTCGCGTTAGCTAGCATAAACACAGCGCGAGCGCACCGACGTCACCAAAGCCCGAGAAGGCACAAAATAACACACACGTTACTGAAAATTCAACACTAATTCGTTTTAAAAAACGACACACACACACACCTATATATGTATACATATTTATATAGATACATATATAAATATAGAGCTCCTTAAACTCAGCTAAGCTCGCGAGCTAGTCCATTTGAGACCATAAAAAAAAAACAACAAACAGCAAAGAAATGCTAAAACAGTCGTGTTTAAATAAAACAAGAGTCGAAATGGTTTCATTAAAAATATAGGTCCCTAAATAGAATTTTCTCCTTATATAATCTGATCTAAAATTAAAAAAAAAAAAAAAGCGTTGCCCGGTGAGAGGTATTTAAAGGGAGGGGGTTTTAGCTTCACCTCTCCCTCTCTCTCTCTCTTTCTGTCTGTCTTTCTGTCTTTCTGTCTCCCTCTCTCTCTCTCTCTCTCTCTCTCTGCTTCTAAATGAATCCTGAAATAAACTGTATACATATATAAAGAAATAAGAGATCAGAGCAAGGAGGGCTTTCAGCACTGAAGCTAAAAACAGGACAAAACCCCCCTTTAAAGGGAAAAAAACCCCAGCCTATAATAATAATAATCACCTTACCTATTATACACGACCGAAACGGAATAAACCCCAAACTCCAACGTCGTGGTCATATATATGTGTATGTGTGTGTGTGTGTATAAATATATATATATATATCTATTTTCCCTAAGAGCTCCGTTCCCGTGTTCACCCAGACCGACGGCGCTGATTAAAATGTGACAGAGACCATCAACGGGGATTTTCACGTTTCCAACAGAGAGAAGACCAGACTAGCTGCACACGGAGAGAATCGCACCGGAGCCGAATTCACCCGAACGGAAGCCGGAAGAAGCCGAACGCTCTGGAGTGGGTGGACGTAACAAGTGTGCGGGTAAATAAAATGGACGCCATTCAAACATGCTTTAAACCTTATTCGGACGGGTTAAGTTTATCAGTGTGGTTTTATCCTTCAGCAATAAAACTGTAGTAAAAAAAAAGAAAAAGAAAAATGACCACAGGAGGAGTTGAATTACTAGCGTCATGCAACATCCAGGAGGTCAATGAGGTGCTTGAGTAAACAAGAGACTTTTATTTCACGTTGGAGTGAAAATGATTTAATACAAAATACAATAAAAAAAAAATACAATGTGTTTTGATTGGATAGGGAAGTGTTTAGCAATTAGCAAGATCTTTTTTTTTTTCAGCACAAGGCAAAATTTTCTGGCATTTGGCAGACGGCCTTATCCAGAGCAACTTACAATTCAACACATTTCATACAACTGAGCGATTGAGCATTAAGGGTCTTGCTCAGGAACCCAGTGGCAGCCTGGTGGTGCTGAGATTTGAACCCACAACCTTCTGATCAGTTTACATCGAGTATCATGGCTTTTTGGGAAAATAAACCGTTCGAAATGCTTCGTTGTGTTTTCGCTATTATTCTATGCGAAGAAAAACATCCTGGACCACATTGTACTGGATTTAGTGATCCTAATTTGCCATTCGTTTGAGAAATTAGTGGTTAGGCGCAAGCAGATATTCACAGCTCCAGAGTCACTGATTTTTATCTCCAGCTGTGGAGTTTCTTACTCACGACTGGGTGGGTTTCCTGAAGATGAATGGGAGAAACTCATCTTTAAGGAAACTCATTAATACATGTAGTTTGTACTGAATAATGGTCATCACATTTTAATAGACTGAGTTTTGTCTACGATTTCTGAAAGCCTGGTCATTCCATCTCTGTGCTAGGGACATTTAATTTGTGGAAACAGTGGAAAGAGTCTGGTGAAAATCCCATGAGTAAATACTTCACAAATGACTTTTATTCATGTCTACATCTGACACAGCTAATCCGAAAATGTACCATTTTCTGTTCTTTTCTTAATTAGTTAATTAATCAAGTCAGTTGACGCCCATTAACAACAGTGTA